>NW_013665969.1:463864-548614 GCF_000517525.1 Limulus polyphemus | reverse complement strand
AGAAAAATAAATGATAAGAAATATGTTCAGTTCAACTTGTACACAATGTAAGTTTGGTATTCTAACTACTGAAAGTTAAAAAGAAAAATACGGAGCAAATATATCACTTCCTGAGCCGTTTTTTCTTACAAAAACAGATAGCAGTTAAGAGCATTACTGAATGACTACAATTTCAGATTAACAGTTTTAATCTTTAAGCGGCTTGTCTCATTCTCTCTCTCTCTACTCATAAGACTCAAAATGTATCGGAAAAAATTTCACTGTAATATAGTGGAAAAATATAACCGCCTAAACTAGGAAACCTAACTTCTCAGTGGTGGTTGATTATATCTAACACTAATTTCCTTTCTAAGTGTTATAGTAGACATCTGTATCATAGTAAAAATGTGTAATTTTCTGAATATCTCACTTTCTGATAGAAATATTTAACATTAATATCACATGTATGACGTAAAGAACATTATGTGAGAAATGTTTAACATTAATATCACATGTGTGAAGTAAAGAACATTAATATCACACGTGTGACGAATAGAAAATTATGTGAGAAATGTTTAACATTAATGTCACATGTCTGACGTAAAAAACATTATGTGAGAAATGTTTAACATTAATATCACATGTGTGAAGTAAAGAACATTATGTGAGAAATGTTTAACATTAATATCACATGTGTGAAGTAAAGAACATTACGTGAGAAATGTTTAACATTAATATCACACGTGTGACGAATAGAAAATTATGTGAGAAATGTTTAACATTAATGTCACATGTCTGACGTAAAAAACATTATGTAAGAAATGTTTAACATTAATATCACATGTGTGAAGTATAGAACATTATATGAGAAATGTTTAACATTAATATGACATGTGTGACGTAAAGAAAATTATGTGCAAGTTGACTTTAAAAGAAGAAAACTCATCGAAGATTGTCAACGCGGCCAATATATTTTATTAATTATTCAAAGTTTCTCACTATTGCCCACTCTTCATGAAATACGTACTATTATGACAGAAGATAGGCAAGTTCCTTAGAACACCAACTTTGCATCTATAAATATGGCGAACAAACTATATTGTCGTGCGTCGTGACTTTCTGTTGTGTAATTCCCAATAAGTTTATTATGTTTACAACTTACATACAGACTCACTGAACATAATAAGTACGGATTTGGCTTGTCATATTTGTGAACTTATCGAGTACCGGCTTTATGACTGCAGAGAAGATAAGTTTAAATTAAGTCTGTTTCAGTAACATGAACTGCTGACAGAACAAAGCTAATTCAAGTAACAAAAACCTATAAATTTCATTCAACTTTAATCCATAGAATTATGTATATCGGTATGTATATATAAAGCAGAATATTTCGTGTCAGGAAGTACCCCAACCCATTTGATGAAATTTGGTAGAGGAACACGAGTGAATCACCCAAACATAAAACTTAACTGGATAAGTAATTTGACAAATGGTTTTTGTGTGACTGCCAATTCAATTTCCCTCTTGATACTTTCTTAGTGCCTACTTCAAGAATTCTGGTCACTAGTATTCAGTAACCCTGCATGGCGAATGACGTACGTACACGCCATCGAGCCGTCTCCGTCAAACCAACGCATGGAACGGGTGCCTTTTGTGTCCAACTATCCAACATTCTGTTATTCACAATCATATGAAATTACACATCTGTTTATTTATTTGACAAAATACAGATGCAGCCTTCATAATATTCTTCAAAGTATCTTTATTCCTCATTGTAGACAATATAAATCATTAATATGAATGCAGGATAATAGTACAGCGTATAATTACATTCGAGACGCAAGACAAGATTTATAACAAGGTTCGTAAATGAAACGTGGATTTCTAGTTCACTGTTAGAAAGGTTTTCTAGAGCAGTTTTTCGTAAACGACAGAATGTAAAGAGAAGGACTGAATACATTAAAAACAACACCGTTTTCTAGAAATGTGAGACTAAATCTAGGTCTGTTGAAATATACGGTATATGAGCATGTAAGTTGCAAATAATTAATTGTAGCATTTTAAGCTTATGATTCAGATTAAAGTCTTATGTGAAAAATGAAATTATCAGTAGCTAATGTAATTTACATTGTTATGAATAGAGATTTTTGCAAAATTAATGATTTACTTATTTAAGAATCCCTGAGAATTATTACGTGAAATGTATTTCAAGCGGAAAGTTATAAAGAAAAGAAAAAAAACTGGCTTTAAAAATGTGAAGGCATATGAAAGACTGGTGACGGTAATTTTCTTTTCTTTTCATTGCGAATTACTTGGAAATATAATTTTTATGTTCATGATATGAAGTTATAAAAAGATCATCTTTCATACCGAAATGCAACGTAGTTTTGTGCTGCCGGGAAACATAGGTTAATTAATAATTCAGTTAAAGAATGTATTAGTTTCGACTTTAGTTGTGATTCCGTAATCTTCTAGACGCTCTTGAGGCACAGTAATCAAAATAAGATTTCATGTGTCAGCACCAGGTTATTGTAAAAGTTGGCACCAGCATCTTCTCTATCAAATACTTTTTTGCGTATCAAGCTGGTGAACTATTTGTGTTTTAGCTGAGTAAGCTCTCAGATCTAGGTTGCAGAGTCTAGCTTTAATTGAAAGTAGAAAATTGTTGGGAGCAAAGAAAAGGCCATTCGGAGATACGACAAAAAAAAAAAAATAGAGAACGAAGAGCATAGCTTCTGACTGTTTGAAGATTTTTTCCCATTTAGGTTTTCACAAGTAACTTGTTTGTTATATTATTGGTACTATCTTGATGAATGTGGAATCTGAGGAGATCTGGACAGAACACTGAAAAAATTTGAAGAAGTAAAATAGAAATCGCTTGCTAAAAATTATTGTTTTCTTTCTTGCTGAGTTATTACTACAATCACCATGCTTTAATACGAGTGAATTGAAATTTATTACAGAAGTCTTAAAAGTTATCCAAACATTTTATCTAAGAAAAACAGTAATTTCAATCAAATGCCAATGCATTTGGCACTTGTTTTATGTGGGTAAGTAAATAAAATATTATTATGATGGAAACATAGCCACTTCAGCATATTCATTGTGTTAATTGTTTTGTTGAATTTTAAACAAAACTACTCGAGGGCAGCCATCTTTAATTTTGGAAGTGATACACTTAAGGGAAGACAGCCTGTCAACACCACCCACGTTAGATCTTGGGCTACTCTTTTACCAATGTAAAGTGGCACTGATCGCACATTATAATACCCTCGTGGCTGAAAGGGCGATCATATTTAGCAACGGGTTTTGTTTCCGCGACACGCAGTTGCGAGTTGAACGTTCTAACCACCAGGTCATACTAAGCCATTTTTTATGTTATATTGAATAATGAAATTTATCGACACTGTTTTGTAATTTTAGTTTGAAATAAATCATTTTAACCGTATATTTATGTATATCATAAAATACAAAACGATATTTATTGGGACCCGAAATATTTATGAATTTCTATTCTCCTGACAGTGTTTTTAACAATATCGTTTTATCTTAAGATTTTTGCACAGTGTTGAAAGCTTTCAGAATTAAAGAGGCCAACATTCGCGGGCGAATGCAACATGTGCCCTCCACGCAATCCCAATATGGCAAATATTTACACCAGAAAAATCAAAATCTGCCTATATCACTACTTGGGACCTAAAAGAAAGCATCTCTGTATCAAATCCCATGTAAGTTGGTTGACATACGCATGAATAGTTCACGAAAAACCCAAACTGTGCTTTCCTCGCGGAAAAATTGAGCAAAACACAAAAATTCCAAAACTGTCTACATCTCTGTTTGGGATTTCCAAAGAGTATCTTTGAACTAAATACCACATAAATTGATCGACATACGGCCAACAAATGGACCAAAACCCATAAAATTATACTTTTTGTGACCTTTTGGCCCTTAAAATGATAAAAAAATGGGCATATGCCATATTTTTATATGTATATGTATGGGACCTTTGAAAAGTATCTTTCTACGAAATCCCATATAAACAGGCCAAAATACGGCGAAGTAATTGTCAAAAAAGAAAAACGCCAAAATTATGTTTTTTGTGGCATCTTGACTCCCTATAATTATCAAAAATAAGCAAGTCCACCATTTTTATTTGTCAATGAGTGGGACTTGTATAACAACATCTTTGTACTAAATCCTATCTAAATTGGTCAAAATGTAGCCGAACAATTGACCAAAAACCCTAAAATTATGTTTCTTTTGTGAGCTCTGGCCCCTCTAAAAGGACTCAAAATCAACAAATTCAACTTTTTTGTGTGTCAATGTCTTGGTCACATAAAAATTTATATTTGTGCCAATTTTTGTCCTGATTGCTGTAAATATTCTCGCATTTGTGGGTTGTTTGATGTTTGATCCCTTAAAATCTTTAAAAAGGCCTAAATCTTAAATATGTCGTCCACTTGAGCAACATCCTTTAATTTTCCATTGCAGGAAGATCGTTGAGAGCTTATTGGCTCTGGTGATTTGGTCAAAATATCTGAACTTTCGTTTTCTGCTGTCATCGACAAGTTACTTTCACTTCCTCCAGCACTATCTCATTCGTCCATGGGATCTCCAGCTTACTACCGATAGCCATGCTTTGTTGTGCGCCTTTTTAAGCGTCCAACTCCCCCAACCATTAACTGCTACCATTCAGGCATTCATTTTTAGCAATTTCACCTTGATGTTCTTGCTAAGCGATCGATCTTTCTAAAAGAATCTGAGGGACCTGACAACTGTTCTTATCATGGCGAGTCTAGCAAGAATCTCTTTGTCGCAGTTGCCTTTTTCGTTGATGACTGCACTCAGGTACTTAAAAGTGGTGACTAGTTCGAGAAGAGTACCTCGACAGTAGATGTAAATTCATTTACCTTCTTTCATAACTATCATGACTTTCGGCTTGGTGGTGTTTATTTCTAGTTGATATTGTCTGGAGACGACCTCCATCTCGTTTAGAATCTGTTTGAATACCTCTTGTGACGTCACGATCAGGACAACATCATCAGCATATCGAAGGTTGTTAATTTGCCTCCCGTTGATCCTGAATCCTATCGAAGTTAGCTCATCCAGTTATTTCCGCATATTTTCACTGTACAGGTTGAAACATACGGGTGAGATGATACAGTCTTGTCACTTGGAACTCTGGCTGCAGTATAAGATTCTCAGCAATCGAATGTTATTTTTGCTGACTCCAATCTTCTTTAAGACTTCCCAGAGCCTCGAATGTCGCACAGCTATACAGGTACCGACCCCAATTTTTAGTGTTACAAACCCTCAAACTTACCTCTCAGCCAAAGTACTCGTAAATATTTTGTTAAACTTTATAACTATATCTATCTATACAGACTCGGTTTAACTATATTTAACCGAGTATATATAACTTAACTCGTAAATTATAGTCACCAGCTGACTTAACTTATTAACAATAGCTATCTAGCTATACATACTTATCTACCTATCTAAAAACTCATCAGTTATAGTGTGATCAGGAAACAAAATCGATTATTGTTAGAAACTTCACACCGGTTCATTACTCCAAATTACACATGCCATATAATAATGTGAAGAAGTACCAGCAACATATTTAAAAAACAAACTAATTAGATGGATTACTTTTGAAGACAATCGAACGATGGACCTCGTTCATAGATTATTTTCAGATTATAGAGTATACCAAATCCTTTTGTCTTTGCCATGATTTCGTAGTGTATTGGTCGTGAAAAAATGTATAACAATTTTGTTTGCTATTAACGATTGCACGCGAATCATTAGTTTAGTTAAAAGATGAGCTCGTATAAAGAAACAAGCCTTTGCAAAAACAAGACTCATTTACCCTAAAAAAGTGAACAAAATACACGAATGACCCAGTTTCGAACTATTGGTGATGTTTTATGCTAAACATTTCTGACAATAAAAGATCCAAGACAATTAATCTTACTTTCTCCGAGAATAAAATCAACTCTGATTTTTTTTATCCTCGAAAATACTAAACTGAAACCCAACAAGCATGTAACTCTCGGAAAACAACAGGAGTTTATTTTTACTTTGTTCTAATGGTGTTTGTAACGGATGGATGGAAAAAATCCTGACACGCTGTAATTACTCTAGTCTTGAGATTATACAAAATAATTACTATTTAATCAATTGTCACTCGGATACAGAAAAATTTTAAGTTTTGTATTTTATTAATTTTATAAATGACACATTATTTTACAAATAATGATAATAAAAAATGAATATTTAAACCAAGAAATTAAAAAGCAGCATGTCTTAAAAAAGTGCGTCTCCAAAAGAATAAAATTGTGAACGTTTCTGATATTTTTCGTAGGGTTATATGCTCACATAAGACGAACAGATATTATAATGACGACCAAAAATACAGTGTTGATATATCTGTATTTTATGTATTGTCTTCGAATTTCTTTGTTTTGTTATTTATTATGGTTATCATTTCATTAGAGTATCAGTAACTCATTCATCTCTAGTAGTAAGTGGATTAGGTAAGGTTACCGGCAAATTATAGCACTGAAAGTAATTTTTCTTAGCTACTCTCTCGTTTACCAACTTTTTAGATATGCTGTGTCTTAGCCTGCAGGTGTCTGCTTTCTTCTTGTAACCTTATTTCAAGACTGTTTTTGAAAGACGGATCCATCAATTCCGATAGAAAACTGAGTAAGTTGATATTTTCTGCTACCACATTGGTGTAAGTACAGCTAGGTATGGGTAATAATAAGATCTATAGAGATTTTCTAAGATGAGACACTGTGCAATAAGATCAAGAACGAGATTGCTAATTAAGCCTACTGCAAAAATATCATTCTGGTTAAGCTGTTGAAATAAACTGTCCATATTTAAGTACATAAAGCCAATAACATAAACAATTAAGTTCATTATAAAGATGTAAGTAAAGCAACGAACTATTTTGTATAGAGTTTATTAGGTTGGTTACAAATACAAAAAACTATTATCGCAGAGAGACAGCCTGAACCGTCTATGGAAGTTTTAATAAAATTACATAATGTGATTTTACGGCTAACAAAAGATTTCCAAACAAAGTAAACCAAATGGAAGAAGCTTTTAATACTTGTATAATTTCACGCCATATTTATCAGATTATTTAAACTTTACTTATTTTTACATGTTCATATAACGTTGAAGTGATAGAATTGATGTCATAAAAGCTATGAAAAGCTTTTTCAACTGAAGAATAGAGCTTATTAAGGAAATTTTCGGTTTTATAAGAAAATAATAATAAAAGCTCTCGTATTAAAAAGTACTATATATTGTATTGAGTCATCACATGATAAATAACATGCTTTCTGGATATTTTTGAGTTTTAATATTTATAAGGGGGAACCTAATTATCATTTTAAGGTTTTGTTCTGATCTCCTCTGACAATGACATACCTATAGGACTTGTCATATAACACTCATCTTGCAAATTATTCTTACACGTTACCACAGCTAAAACAATTATAAGGGCTTATAGGATCCAAAAGATACCAATTTTCAATTTCAGTCACAAAATAAAATAAAGGACAAAGTTGAGCAACGTTATGTTTAAATATGCCTCGCCTCATGAAAATACAAAACAACAACAACAACAACAACAACAAAAACTCTGACTTTTAACATATGTTCCGCAAAGATAGTTTCAATTATTCTTACAATTATCAAGAGGTATTCCGTAAACTGGTGATTTAGGGTTATTTATATAGATTTCGATGAATGAAGCTCGGCACAATTTCTAAAACGAGATAAAACAACATCTAAATATTAATATAATACAATTAATCTCTTAATCGCTACACTTAAACCATAATATTTACAATCACATCTAGAACATTTCAAACATTTCTATATGGATTATACTGTCTTGGCCAAATTTGTTGCATATTTTGTAACAAATAAGGTCATTATTATTAAGATGTAATACAAATACACTTAGCGTTGTCAAACTGACAAATGCATGTTATATTGATCATCTACATATGTAATTTCTATAATGAGACTGGTTATATGAACATCATGAATAATTTATTAGAACAACGAACAATTTTATCAGACACCTGTAGAAAGATGTGTAATTTAGCATTTCATCTATTACAACAAAACCTTACCAAAACATATATAATGACAAAATATAGCATCAAATTATTATAAATAGGGTCCGTGACCTTACAGCAGCTCATATTAAACATTCAAAACTTGGTTGATCTTCCTCGTACTCTAATAACTTCTGCAAGGCGACGTGGCATGCTGTTGATGAGGTTATTGATGTAACTTACCGTAAATTCATTCCAACTTGTCGCTAGAATAGCTGTTTTTAGGTTCGGTCGTGGTTAGCAATTTTCCCGCTCAGTTCTGCTCAATATTCTGGCAATCTTGTAACATCATCTTGGTTGAGATAATCCTGTACAATACGTGCACTGTGGGTAAGGGCATTGTCATCCTGGAACACAAAGTTGTTGCCTAACCTTGTCTTAGCATACGGCAGAAATATCGTTTTCAGGTTGGGCCAGGTGGATAAGGCGCTCGACTCGCAATCTGAGGGTCGCGGGTTCGAATCCCCGTCCCACCAAACATGCTCGCCTTTGCAGCCGTGGGGGCGTTATAACGTGACGGTCAATCCCACTATTCGTTAGTAAAAGAGTAGCCCAAGAGTTGGCGGTGGGTGGTGATGACTAGTCTTACACTGCTAAATTAGGGACGGCTAGCGCAGATAGCCCTCGTGTCGCTTTGCGCGAAATTCAAAAACAAAGAAACTTCTGTCTCTTAATGGTAAAAATGCCGATTTCCGAAAACTGAGATATAAAATATCTTATTTTCTATTTTTAGTAGAAGTGTATCCTCAAGCTCTTAGTAACAATTATAAATATTTTCAATAGTTGTAGTGAACAATCGCAAGTGGTGCGTGAAATTAGGAATAGTAAAAATACAAATATTTTTAGCAGGAAAGCATTGAAAATAGTTTTTTATAATTGTAGCTCTACACTTGGCAGCCAAATGTTACTTCAAATGCAATATTTATTCAACTTTTGCTTTTACAATAAATTTTTCTTGTTTCCAAATATCGCATTGAAACTAAACAGTTGGTACCCCAAACACAATGCAGTAAACTTATATTATTACAAAAATGTATTTATGAAAGATGTGAATCATGCTTTGTACTTCCGTACACTTTCTTTTTTTTAACACTATATCAATCTGGTAACATATTTGATATATGTTAACAGCAAGGGAGTGCATGTGACATTTTTTTATTATCATGTCTCCCTAATCAATAATCATGTTTAATTAAATGCAAAGTGATGATTAGAAGCTGTATTTGTTAAATTGCATCTAATATAGATTTATTTAATAACACTGGTATACTTTAACAACAGATGGTAATTTATCTTCATGTGCACTACATTGAATTTACATGCATTTTCTTATGTATAATAAGAATAATTGAAATAAACATAAAAAATGAAAAATAAATTTCTTTATGAATATAGGATTACCGTGTGAGTAAAAGACATATCGAAACATCCTATGTATAGTATACGCTCCGTCATTATATGAAGCCTAGTCTTGTCCAAGAGGGTTACTGATGACTGATAAGGGGTGGAATTCCCAGAAATCGGTAAAACTTAGTGACAAGAGGTAGATCAAATAATAGATTGGACCTCAGATATATTTTTTCATATTTGAAGTGAACATATTAATGCATCCAGCAAGGACACTCTGGATCTAGAGTTTGAAAAGAGCAAGATTCATAGAATAATTCAGGCGTATTTGGTATCAAGAAAAGTAAGGGAACTTTTGTATATGGTCATCCACGAAAGATCTGTTGTGCATTTCTTAGCTGGTCTTATGGGAATAGTTTCTTTGTTGTTTTCCATTAATCATTTAACATGTCTGAAGACACGTGTTTCATGATATTTTTGTATTCCCAGTTGGTGAAGCTGAAACTCATACATATTTATGCAAAGATAAATTGAAATGTTCTTTTTTCTCTTTCGAATACTTTGCAAATGCAGATGAACAGCGATGCTGGAAGTGTCTATTTTGTAGTTTAATTAATTTATTAGCAACGGCCATTTTCCTGATATACTATTATATGGAATTGGGTAAACACGAAACTGGTCCTTTAAAGGCTGTTGAATAAGGCGTGATTTGTGACGCTGTTTTTCGAAGTTTTGTTTGAAACACTAACCCAGTCTAATCATGCTTTTGTAGTGTGTGTGTCTAGTTGCTATTTTTCATAAAATTGGGAATGCAATGTTATCTCAGTATTTTTCTTTGTATACAACATAAGGTACCAGTCATCTTCCTTCTCATACCCTTCACGAAAAAAATATCTTTGAATAGTTCAGAAACTCTTAAGTCTTCGTTTTCACTAATCAAACATTGAGAAAAGCAAGACAAACAAAACTAAGGTGAACGAGAAGTTAAACATGACAAAATGTTTAAACATAATCACTAAAACTAGGTTCTACTTGTTCTTTACTTTTAGATATATTTTTGTTGTATATTTTTTCCACTTACAGTTTACGAATTTTAAGTCCCAGAAAGTGGAAGTTGCATGGAAAACAAATTATTGCCACTAAGGAGCAATAATTAATCACTCGCTTGAGATTTCACGTGATTCTTAATTTAGTTTAAATTTACAATTAAACGAAATATTTCCTGTTTCACACGATAACAGCACGTAATAATCAAGAGGGAAAAATAGAACGATTTAATTTGCTGAAAGTTTGCTTTTGTTTTTGTTGATTTCAACTCCTTCTTCAAAACGTTTACTCCAGATATAAAAATACTATGGAACAAAGGAACATATTCATTAAGCATAAAGATTAATATACCTCTTAGAACCAAATAAAACACGTGGAAAACAAACTAAAAACAACAATTCTTGAACTTTTATATGATTTTCTTTTTAGATAGCGCACTGCAAAACTTTTAAGACTGAAATATTTTAATCTTCCTTTTTTTATAGATAAGGAATAAAAAGGAAGTTTCAATGCTTATATCAGATTACAAAGTAATATTACGATTATGTATATTTTAATTATTTCTGCCTGGGAAAGACGAGATTTAACGAATACAATACATAAAGTCACCAGCTGTAAACATAAAAGTGGGTAACGTGAAGAGTTTTCAAAAGTAAAATGGTATAAACTCAAAAATGCACCGAGTAACTTATCCTTGTCTGCTTCTATGTTTTTTCTGTCATAGCGGTTCTTATGATAGTTGATCCAACTTTGTAGGATACATTACATGACATCTCCATTAACTTAGACGTATCTTTTCCGAAGAATATCAAATAACGTGCCTATATCAAAGTCAGTTTGTTTTTCTTTGAGATGCTGTTGGCATCATATTTTTTATTAATTTATCTCTGCAAAAACACGTCAGTTAGAGGTTGGTCTGCTAATTAAACTAAATTAAAGCAAAAGAGGTAGCAAGGCTGAGTGAGACCGGTTTGTAAATCCTGAAACTGTAGAATATATATTTTCATAATTCAAATGATTATGTCAAATAATGTCACAATAAAGTTCACAATCAAAAATAACTTAACGTGGTATAACGAAACGTCTAGTTAAACACAATGATGTTTTTTAACATCTTAATGGAAAACTCAATAAATTACCGGCTGTTCCATATATAACTACATGAATTATTATTAAAGAAAAACATTTATTTCAAAATTATGAAAAACTTGCAAATTAAAGAGTTTAAAATAGCAACAAAAATGTTTTAGCTGTGTTACGTCACTGATTTATTTCAGTCATTTTTCATTTGTTCTTCACTGTTTGCTTAACAAAAAACAATGACAAATAATGTCGGATTAAACATTTACGAAATGTGCTA
Source organism: Limulus polyphemus (assembly GCF_000517525.1). NCBI lineage: Eukaryota > Metazoa > Arthropoda > Merostomata > Xiphosura > Limulidae > Limulus > Limulus polyphemus. Next base: position 536,737 of record NW_013665969.1, on the reverse strand, counting down.
TCTCTCGGACGTAGATAAAATATTTTTGCACATTATATGAAAATAAAGTTCTTTAACTTGATATTTTCGAAAGTGCTAGCGCTTTGGACTTTCACAAACTTTACGTTCTTATGTTTTTTCGAAAACGAATTTTTAAGTTACTTAACCTGATGTGAAATTTACAGCAAAAAAATATCGTATAACTTCTAAGTCAGTTAACGGGTTCTTAGAGTTCCAGCAAAGGAATACTGTATAACTTCTAATTTAGTTAACGTGTTCTTAAGAATCCAGCAATGGAACTTCTTATCACTTTTGGAACATTGTATAACTTTTAATTTATTTAACATGTTTTTAAGATTTCAGCAAAGGAATATAATAAAATTCAGTGTCTGTGTGTGTATATTAGATAACTACTCCTAAACCATTAGTTGCACCAACTTCTAAGTAGTGTCATACGAATAGTCTGGGAGCTGAGGTTAGCATAAAGGTGAAAAAATAAATAAGAAATTACCCAACCCTTTAGAGAACCCGGGTACGCCACAAAAACACATTTACGGGGATTCCCCGAAAGCGGACTCCAAATTTGGCATTGATTTACAATTAAAGTACATAAAAAATAGGCCTAGTAACTACAGTTCATAACTTGGCTAACGAAATTAAACTTGCATTATAGTAGCAATGATTATTAAACTGAAAAAGTGCAAAATAGTAGTTCAAGTATTAAATTTGAATTATAGCGGATCGAGGCATCGTTGGGTATTATAAGATTCTGGGTTTGGGTCTATAGGTGCAGGAATTTTCGGCGTTTTAGTATGATATCAATCATGGTTTTCTATTATGATTTTTCAAGAAACCAACTAGGGATTCGAGGCAAAATAAAATAGAATCGGAGCATAGGCCAGTGCTTAGAAACGCCTTTGTAAATGTGAGCCATAGGCCTAAGGTTTCATTAGTATCGTGTAACTTCTAGTTTAGCTAATGTGTTTTTAAGGTTCTAGCAAAGGAATATTATAGAATTTTAAGTTAATTAACTTGTTCTGCTGGTTTCAGCAAAGTAATATCACATTCATACTTTGTAATTTAGAGAATAAAACATATGTATTCAATTAAAGATGTTTCTAGCAACTTATCTTTGTTATTTGAATCTTTAGAAAAAAATACGATTTAGGCTTCATGGTTATACTAGCTAACCCGAGGGCATATGGCCCACATTTACAGGGCTGTTATATTATGCAAATTTGATGCTTGAACTACTATTTACACTTTTTCAGTTTAGTGATCATTGCCGCTATAATGCAAATTTAATTTCTTTAACCAAGTTACGAACGGTAATCAGTAGGCCTATTTATTAACAGGCTCTAATGTAAATAAATGTCAAATTGGGGGGTCTGCTTTCGGGGAATCCCCATAAAAGTATTTTCCCAAGTACCCGAATTTCCCAAGGGGGGGATTTTTTTTACCTCTGTGCAAACATCGGGATCGAGACGATTCATTGAATACCATCTAGAAATCGATGCAACCAGCGGTTTAGGAGGAGTTACGTGACACACAGACAGAGACACATGTGTTTTCTAAAATTTGAAAGTAAAGATGAGAAACACTTTTACTGATGGTAAAAATAACTTATAATGTTTACATTTTTATAACAGAAGTCATGGAATACTTAAGTAAAAAACAAGGTTAAAAGTAAATGATTAAAACTAAGAACTTTCATACACTTTGGTATTAACCCTATTTCCGTAAACATTTATTTATTTATAATCAAATATTAAATAATTAGAGCAGATATATATATATACCTACACTTTGCTTACAAATGAACAGTAAGAATATAAATTGAATAATCTAACTTTTCCTAGTTGATATTAGTTACTAACATATGGCATTGTATCATGCATTTCGTATAAAACTCAAAGCTAGACTGGTTATTACAAACCTATTACATTTTCGATCTGTTATCAGTCAGCTTACTTCTGCATGTATAGTTGTTTTTTGGTAAAACATTTAGACACAAATAGACGATTAGACTAATTGGCGTACATTAAATATTTATTCCATTTACTGTGGTACCATTAACTCTATAAAGAACTGATACGAATAGATATGACTATTGGTACCGAAATGTTTTTATGCGTGTGTGTATGCCTTTGAGTGATCTAGATTGTAATAAATTTAACCATCCATGCAATTAATAATTGAATACGTAAAATGTTAAGAACAGCAAGTAAGGAGCCACCATCTTTATAATTTTGTAAAAGTCATGAAAGTTAGATTGGTTTTGCATCTTCTGTATTTCAACTAGAAGACTGAATAAACAGAATGAGTTTGTGGACCTTACATTGAGCTTCTAAAAATAAACATGTGTTTACGTGTTAAATGATTGAAGGCCCTAACTTTAAGAACCTCTTACTTAATGGCTATCTTGATCCCACACGTTTCAGTTCTTTCATGCAGCAATTTTCACCCTATGAATAATAATTTCTTTTTATCTAGAATATTTTTGGATTTTTTTTTCTACGTGAAATCAGGTCATTATTTTATCATATATGAAGAACTAGTCTATACTGTTATTATCTAAGAAAGATTTTAGAAATGGAAGTATTTATTTTGAAACTTTGGGTTAGAAGTACGAGTATTTAGTTAAGTGCTTTATTTCTTAGCCATAGTTTCAAAATATAGGTCTAAAAATGAAGACATCTTAGGAAAATTGTCAAAACATGTACAAATGTTGTTTATTTGTATAAAATGATTTTGTGCAGTACTTGTATCTATTGTAAAGAAATGGTTGAAATCCTTTATTAACTGAATACACTAGATTTATAAAATAATAAAACAAAATAAATAATGTACACTTGTGATAGGCTTACTATACTTTGGTTGGGTGGTGGTAGCTCAACACACTAACTTGAGTAAAAGTCCACAGACCTACGATATTATAAACATTAATAAGTATTTCAAGACAAATAAAAGTATATAAAATAATAAAAACAACAACACAACTTACATATTACAATTGGCATTAGCCAGTCATCTTTAGGACAATACACACTGTGTCAGTCATCATGAGGATAGGCACCAGCCAGTCATTATCAGCATAATACAATTCTGTGCCAGTTGTCATCGGGTTAGGATAATACACCACTGTGTCAGTTTCCATGTGGATGGGCACCAGCCAGTAATTATCAGGATAATACAGCACTGTGTCAGTTACCGTGAGGATAGGTATCAGCCAGTCATTATCAGGATAATACAGCACTATGTCAGTGATCATTAAGATAGTTACGAGTCAGTCATTATCAGTCATGTATCGTGTGTTTCTAAATTTTTTCAATATTATATGTTTTTTATTTATTAATATATATTTATCCATGCTTGTAATATTGTAGGTTTGTGAATTTTTAGTTACGTTTAGCATGATGCTCTTATCCACATTTACAATCCAATTTAGCATGATAAGTATACACACAGTAAAAAAGCATGAGTGAAAAGTGGCTTGGTTGTTATTAAGCACAAAGCTACACAAAGGTCTACCTGTGATGTGCCTATCGAAGGTATTGAAACCCGAATTTTAGTTATATAAGCTCTCAGAGTTACCGATGAGTTACAAGAAGGCGGAATGAAAGTGCCTTGGATGGCTAGTACTGTTGGATATCTTAGTGGTAGAACATTGCCCATCTTAGCCAGAAGTCCTCGATTGCAGTGCTGGTCCCAGAGTCTCCTTCCATGTATATGTCTTTTAAATTGAAATTTTATGTGAGAAAGTGTCCTTTTATTGATTCAAAACGGGAGTTACAAAATAATAATAAATTTTAAGAACCTAACCTTTCTAGATAGGTTATCTTCTTTGTAACTGTACAAAACACTGTATTGGTTTACTCTTGTCATTTAAAATACCATTCGACATATCCTCTTTCATTCTTTCAGTTTATCAAATTCTTGTAGTAAGGAGATTGTAAGAAAAACTTTGTAATATTGAAGTAGGTTTTAAATATTCAAATTATTTTAGCTCAATCAAAATTATTTGTTTGCATATTTTAGTTCCGAATTAAAAATACTTATAATTTTTCCAAGTAAGACTATTATAAATTCATTGTGTTTCAATTAAAATTACTCAGAATGGAAAATTAAGTGTAAATGTACCCACTGTTTTCAAATTCTGTATGAAAATTAAATGTTAAACTACATACCGTTTTTCAAACTCTATATGGAAATTAAATGTGGACATGCACTCTGTTTTCAATAATATAACTACAAATTTGGGATTGTGCTTAAAAATTCAGCGTTATCGCAGTGCATAAAACAGTAATAAATAAACAAATCACTGCATTAATCAATGGTTTTTGCAAACAAGGTGTAAAAAGAAACCGTAGAATACGTAAGATATACACAAATCTTCACAGTTTTTTGAAAAAATAACTTCAGTCATTATTCAAACTAAAGTCACTTGACAGGTATTTGTTACTTATTAAAAGAAAAATGTGTAAAACTATAAAGTTAAAATTTAGTTTCCTTAATTTTTTGCAAAGTGTCTACTTGACTAGAGCAATAATAGTTTTTATTTTGTATTTAAAAAAAATTGATTTTTAACGTAAAATAACCTTTTTATTTCTATAAGAGTTTGTCAATTCAGAGTTGTGGTAATATAGAGAGATGATAAGATATAACTGAAAGTCAGGTAAAGTTAATTAAACAAACATTAACATGTTTAAGAATTAATGCTCCCTTTACAACCTGAGAAGATAAAGTCCTCAGTGTATATCTACTTAAATGTATTTTCTGTAATTTGCATTACTCTAATACACAGCAATTTATCTTTAATCGGCTTTAGAGTCTTGTTTATAAAGATTAAAAATAATAAATTATTAAAGAGAAAGAATTTTTCCTCTCTTGTTTTAAATACATTTCTTTGTGTATCAAAAATAATAATGAAATATGAATTAACCCAGACGCTATCAGTGTTAAAGAAATGACTAAAAACAAAGAAAGAAGTTGGTTTAGACATATCAGTGATATCTCTCGTAAAAAGACGTATATTTAGTTCTGACGACAGTGTATAAACTTACGATAATAAGTAAAACATGTTTAGTCTTAATGACGACACACTGTGAAATATATTCAATTCTAATCACAGTGTATACCCAGATGACAAAATCTGTGTTTAGTTGATACATGAAACCGTCGGTACTTGGTGAAACTCCATAATTACAGAATTGAGGAAAAACAAGACAATTGTACGTTTCACAAATACACCATTTATTATGACCATGGTTTCACCAGTACCTGATGATGCCTTTACTGACGAAACCATGGCCGTAATAAATTATGTATTTGTGAAACGTACAATTGTCCTGTTTCCCTCAATTCTATGTTTAGTTCTAATGACAGTACATATACAATATATATGTAGTCCCAATAGCAGTACATATATGTGCGAAAAAACGTGAAATATTTAGTAGTAGACAGAATATACACAGGTCACAGAATATATGTGAAATACTAATGACACTTTATACACAAACGACAAAATATAATATATATTTACCCATAATTAAAACACACACATATACATACAAAAAACGAAATATATAGTTAGTCCCAATGATAGTATATATACAGGAGACGAAATGTATATATATTTATGTGTAATGACCGGGTATACTGATAAATTTATGTATCTTTGGTCGTAATGATAGCATGCACACGTGATAATCAAGGGTAATTAACTTAATAATTAGTTATATTAAAACCTAAAATATAGGTTGGTAGTTCACAAGATTGTGGATTACTAAAACAATTAGACTGAATTCCTAAAGCGCCACCTTATTTTTCTGTTCTTAGACGAAGTTGAAAATGAGAAGGTATAAAGACTAAAGCTCTTAACTAGAAAAATGTTTCTTTATATGCATATTAAACTTAAAACTTTTCTGTTTTATATTACATTTCATTATGTACCATAAATATAGCTTTCGATTTTTTTTTCAGTCCAACACATACATTTGCTGAGATATGAAAACATTCACATAGTTGTTAGTGGTTTTAAAAGTCTTGTCTTGTTAGCACTGTGCAAATTATATATGTTACATACACTGCGGAATGCTTTGTACGTTATATTAAAAGAATTATGAATACTCAAATAAGCAATTTACTTGACAACTGCAATACACGTAGAACGGCATATATCTGAACTATATTTGTTATTTAATAATTACATGTATATGCTATAAATTTGTTTTAATTCTCACCAAAGATAAAATCGAAAAGAGAATCTGTGATGTAGAGGCCTAATGATTTCTTTTAATTGGCCGTACCCTCTGCTGTGGACTGCAGTTTCGCCTGTTCAAGGCTCATCAGCACAGCTATTCCTTACGAAGATATACCAGTCAAATCGCCAGACGCAGCCCTTAGGGATTACTGTGCGAATGGATTATTGAAACAGGTGCTGGGAAACTGTTGTTCTCGTACACTTGATGAATTATTGAAAGCAAGCAGAGGATGAGTGGTGTGCGTTGAACATGTCAGCTTTAATAAGAAGTATTTTGATATAGAAACTGAGCTGCAGTAATATTGATAAGAATCGCGATCGTCAGATAGAGCAAGATCAGAATTGGCGAAATAGACTTTAACAACTTAGTAAGGCTTCGAAATCCTACTCAACCTCTGTGCTAGATCCTAAAAAGGAACACTTTTATCTTTAAATTCGTTATTTAATGATTTTTGTTTTGCATTTTTCAGCAAGTGAACAGCAATACCCAAATAAATATATGGCTAACGAAATAAGAGTAATATAAATACATTATGTTTACATAATTATCATACTAAATTATTTTTACTGTTATGATTGAAATACCAAGCATCGAAGTACGTCTCACATTAAATTAAGAAATAATACATCTGTGGAAATTTTGAGAAAGTAGAGTAAGATTAGTTTTGTACGTTAATACTTAAAGTATATGTCAGTGTAATTACTGCTTATCGTACAGGTGATTATAAAATTCTCAAATGATTTACGTCAAGTGTTTCTAGGGAAAGTTTTCGTATATAGATTAATGCACAACAGTACATGAAGCGTTGTTGTACTTAAACATATATCCACATCTCGCAAGAACATGCTAATATTCATAATTATTCCAGAGGGTATCAATTAGAAAGCAATTCCCAGATTCGCCAGGAATTAGCCATATCCTTTCCAGTAGTTAGGATTAATCTAAGGTCCAAGTAATTTCTGACAATTAAAATGATGAGCACGTTCATGTTTGTTACTACTATTGCAATATTATATCCCAGGAATGATATAAATTTCTCAAACTTTCTAAAACGTATAAATAACTTAATTTTTCAACTACCATGCGCATGTTTCTAGTTACTATATATACTTTTATTTTATAACCGCCAAACATGTTTACTCGATCATGAAAAATACATTTGCAAAGAAAAGATTTAACAAATTTCAATCAAAACTAAAATATGAGTTAAATTGTTTATTAATATTTTTTTAATTTCACTTTATCTCTCTTAACTATGGCTTTATATTTGTCTTAATGACCGTAATTGTTATTTATTAATATAAGTAAAATAATTGTTATGTTCTTTATCACATTTACCGTCTCTTCACATTTATTGTCAACTAGCGAAAGTACTCGGCTTTGCTCGGGTTATTAGGTTGATATATTCTAGATGACTATATCAGTGTGTGTATTCTGAACCCATTTTAGCATAAAAGTATAACCTATTTACTTTTCTTGCTAAGCACTATGACATAAAAGCCATTGTTGGAGCGCATTGTTACCAAAACGCACTGGCTTTTTTATGTATTAGAAATTGTTATACAAGGAACCACTTCTTTTTTATGTGGTTCTCGTTAGCTTGCCTCATTAAAAAAGATGCACATGTGCACACGTACTCACGAACGTGCGTGTCTGTCTGTCTGTGATTTCTATTTGTAATATAAGGACCGACTTCTTTTCTGTGTGGTTTCCTGCTAGCTTGCCTCATAAAAAGATGCGTATGCGCGAACGCACACGAATAACTAAAAACACTCAGGTGCACACCCTCAGGGTCCACTTAGTACAGGTGCAAGATTTCAGGTTTCTAGATTTTTTTCCCTCCTGAAGCTATGGCGATCAAACACATACAGATACACTCTTTTATTTGTATAGATTATATATCTATTCATATAATATATTCGTGATGTGATATTATATGAGTGTAAGTGACCAATTTATTGGTATATGACATCAAGACCCTTTAAAACTTGTTGGTAACCTGACGATTTTGCCATCTAAAATATATATACCGAGCGCATTTTATCTTTCATTTTTTAGTTTTTTCCAAGGAATTATTTTTTTTTCAAATAAAATTAAAGAAGTTTTAATGAGCTAGATAATGTATTCAGTGCATGAATAAGACTGACTGTGTCCAAAAAATATTATTTCTAAGTATGACAATTGAGTGGACTAACACAGGTAAAGTAAATAATCACGACGTATTATGAAATATTGAATTGACTAATTATAGATCCCCAAGCTGGTAAGTTTATGGAATTATAATGTTAAGATCCGGGGTTCGATTCCCTGTGGTACACAAAGCTCAGAAAACTTATTGTGTAGGTAATATAGAAGCAGAATAACTCCATGACAACTCTAACGAATGTTTTTATGTAAAAGTAGGTATAATTAATATGGCTTATTAAAGAAGATTTAAAAGAACACGATACTGATGGCTATAAAAAATATTTCAACTGTCAATATCAGAATAGATTTTTATTGTCTTGCAATAGATTTGTCAATGGCTCGTTCAATGTTTGCCACTTGTTGGTCATTGACGTATTTCATAAATTTCAGAAATCAATAGACGCGTTTTTAAAAACCATCTACTAACGTTAGCGGCCAGGTGGTTAGGCCGCTCGACTCTAAGGGTCGCAGGTTCGAATCCCCGTCCGACCAAACATGCTCGCCCTTTCAGCCGTGGGGGCATTATAATGTGACGGTCAATCCCACTATTCGTTGATAAAAGAGTAACCCAGGAGTTGGCGGTGGGTGGTGATGACTAGCTGCATCCCCTCAGCTAAATTAGGGACGCCTAGCGCAGATAGCCCTCGTGTAGCTTTGCGCTAAATTCAAAACAAACAAACAAACAATTAATGTTAGTGATATTCTTAAAATCACGTGGGTTTCATAAGTTTTTCAACCAAAAAAAATGTTTAGAGTTAAGAAAGTATCGAATTTTGTTTTTCGTAAGAGGACAGTTTGTACATTCGTAGATATTTACTTTGGATATTCTTTAAAAATCCTTAATTAGAACAGAAATATAGAATGGCAAAACTTGAATGAAAAGAATTAAGAAAAATATTTCACGTTAATTCGACAATTTTAATAACTATGCAGTATGTTAATTCGTTAGTAAGTGAAACATAAGTTATATCCTGTGCTCGACTTATATTCTTAATGCATTATTTCTTAATCACTCCAGTTTTTGTAACCGATATTTCTTCTATAGCATGTTCTTTATTGCAAAATTTTGCTTTTCAAAAAGTAACTAGATTTAAAAACATCCATATCATGCTCTCCTGTGTTAGGTTGCATGATACGTCAAACACTTACTATAAAGTGTGACCTTGTGATTGGGCTGCCTGGCTTTGATTAAAAGGTACACACTTCGAGCTATCGAAATACCGCTGACACGTTTGACTTTCAGTTGTGAGTGCATTATAAAAGTGGCAGTCAATCCCACTGTTCGGTTATGAATAGCAGAATAAGCTGCGGGTGCTTCCTAGTTGTTACCCACCTTCTGGTCAACAGTTTTGAATTAGAGACAACTATGTGTCAAATAAGATGTTGTTCATGTTGAAAATACCAAATTATATAACTCACTCTTCAGTCAGGTGATCTTATTACGTCTGATGACGCGAGTGTATAGAATATATTTAGTCAGGTGATCTTATTACGTCTGATGACGCGAGTGTATGGAAGATCGCCGTCTTTGTGACGGCTACTTTTAAATTTAAGAAATCGATCATAGGTATGTGAAAAGTTAGGGATTTGGTTTTTTTAGTTTTATTTAATGGATTTCTCACGAAGTTAGCCCTCCCTAATTGTGAAATGTAAGACTAGTGAGAAAGCAACAAGTCAATACCACTCGCCGCCAATTCCTGGCTAATTTGACGATATTCCATAATTGAAAGGAGAAGACCAGTTCTTTGACCGGTTCTGAACGTTTCTAGTATGTCAATCAATATTTGTACAACTGCTAACCTCCTTATCCTTTATCGCTAGTTAAGATTGTTCGCCAGTGGCGTTTGATTGAATATTTTATACAGTAAATACATGAGAAAATCATCTTAGGCGTTTTCAAGAGAGTAATGTGAAATTTAGTAAACAGTTTTTTAATATAATAATCTTCGATATATATTTGAAGTTGTGAAAATTAATGAATGTAACTGTCGAAAACTAGCGAAGAAAACTGATTCTGACAACAAAATAACATTGCAGATAGAAATGTTTCAAAGATTCTAACGTAAGTAGAATCTTCCTAACATAGCTTCGTGTTACATTCAGTAAACTAAGTGTATCTTTGAAAGTCGATAATGATTACTTTTTAAAGTCGTGTATCTGAATAACAGGAAACATTGAAAATAACACCCAAAACGAATGAGAAAGAAAGGCCTCATCAACGCAATGTTTTATACTGTTGCAGCAGCCATCCTAAAATATAACACCAAAGATTCTCCACCTTCAAAAACGTAGGAGTAAGTGCTACGAACTTTCGTCTATCCCAATTTGTTTTCGAGTTTTAGTCGTTTTGAAAATCTTAATTTGCTACCATTATAAAGAAAACGGTGACCTTGAACCCTGTGCTCATTCATCTAAATGTAATTAACTGTATCAAAGGTAATCCAAATCAATTGAAAACCTTTTGAGTGATACTGTTTTCTCTCACACAAACAGAAGTGAAAACAATACTCTAATATTGTTCTTTCTTTCACTCACATGCATAGACACAAAGAGGAATGAAAACAATAAATCCACATTTAGAAGTTATTGAACTCTATGACTTGTTATAAATGTGTCTAAGTACACGAAACTTGATACAAATACAGTTTAAAATCCGAGGATGATGGTTATGAAGTAATGTACTTCATCAATAATTTGTACCACAAAACGGAATGCTCAATGTCAACTAATCTTTACAATTCTATATTGGTTTAGCTTAACCTTCGTACACATACCAAGTAAAGATAGTTAAAGTCAATTGCTTAGACTACAAAAAGGCTTTTTCTATGTAAAAAATCTAACGTATATAAGTATAGCATATGCACAGAAAACTAGGAAAAAGTATAAAACAAAGAGAAATACGTTTTCACCGTATATTTCAAAAGCAAGTTAATTTTTAAAAAGTATCATGGGTTTTATCATCTTTTGAATATATTTATTTTCACATTCAAAAAGAGAAAAATTAATCTAAATGCAAATTAAAAATAAAAGTAATTTCGGTCCTTAATTAGGAGATTATGAAATTATATTAATATCGATACCAAAATTGACCACGAAAATTCGTTAATTTAGACAAAACAAAACATAAAAATCTGCTTTTAAAAATGTATAAAATAATGTCTGAGGTAATGAATGGGTATGTCCAAGGTTGTTAAACTGTACAATAGTCATCTAGACCAATGGTTCTTAACCTTTTTTTGCTTCATGCCCCACCTCGACACCTCAAAAAATTTGATGCTCCCTTAATATAAAAACAAATTTGGTGTTGAAAAGGTAAATCTAGTTTCGAGTCACGGAACGTTTTCGCTCTTCACACTCAAATGAAAAAAAATATTCTTATTGTAGCATTTTCAAATTTACCCCAATATATATTTAAATTGCCCCATGTGGGAGGTGCACCCCACCTTCAGAATCACTGGTAGTTCTTAATCTTTTTTGCTCCATGCCCCACTTCGACACCTCAAAAAATTTGATGCCCCCTTAATATAACAACAAATTTGGTGTTGAAAAGGTATAATAATATAATGTATAATTTAGAAATTTACCAAAAAAATAGGAGTTTAATTAATAATACTGCTTTAAATTTACAATATTAGGTAAAAATAGAACAAATTCAAAATTTTCTTACCTTTTTCTTGTAGTATTTTCAAATCCCCTCCTGTGGGGCGTGAGCCCCACGTTCAGAATCACTGGTCTAAATGAAAAGATGACATATTTTAAGAATATAATGTCAAACAGATAATCTTTCTTTGAACAGGGAGGAGTAAAAACAAACAAAAACGATTGGGGAGAGAGTTCCTTGTTGAAATACGGGCTATATAAACATGGACACATGCCACATTTGTATTTGTATTTAGTAATCATGGTAAAAGTATTAAGTTGTTTGCTGCCATCCCTGATTTTAACTACTTCCTAAATGGAAGACAGCTAGTCAACAGTACCTTACCACCCACCATCCGTGCTAAGATATTGACTGTCAATCTTAATTTAAAGTACGGAGAATAAATATCATCTTTGGCACACCACTGATTTCGAACCGCAATGAACAAATTAAGAGGAATGTGGAAACAATTTGCTGTTAATTTGCTTTTATAACAGTTTTTAAGCCTATTGGTCTTTCAATATTTCGTCGGCTTTTGTCGTTTAAACTGCAACTTTTAAAGCATTATATTGTATATTGTATATGTAAATAGTGTTTCATAGAGTATTCGTTTTTCATCGTCTAACCCAGCTTATGAATTCTAGAATTGTAAGAAAACCTTATTGGACAATGACTCGTGGAATACAAAATGTAGATCTAAAATGGTATTTTTGAGACACCTCTGATTTCGAGCTGCGATTGACAAATTAAGAGGAATGTGGAAAAAATCTACAGTCAAGTTGAAAAAGTAGAGATACGAGTAAGAGGTATTTCTATTAGACGTAATTTATTTGTAACGTTAGGCCTATCGTTGCATATTTATCATACAAAGCGTGAGAACTTGAAGAAATGAAATTTTTTGTGAATACTAAGTGAAGTGGACTTTGCATTATTATTTCAAATAGAATAATTCAAAGGAACCCACCCAACAATAGAATGTATCACAACAGTACATTTGTCTGGTTTGAAGACTTGAAGGTTTTTTCGGTTGAAATTTTCTGAGAATGTCTTGTACCACTAAATGCTACAAATATAACATTTAATTCACGACCTATGTTGAATAATACAATGACTGTGATACAGGTTCTATGTTTTATTTTCAAATTAAACGATTAGGCTTATTGTATCGAAAACGAAGATCGCCTACATTGTAAGCAAACTCTGTTTTCGTGTTTCATCTGTATTTCCCGATGTCACGTAACGATCTGTTTTAACTTCAATAGAAACTGAGGGTTCATTGAATCTCGAATTGTTCTATAAAACTCACTTGGTACAGAAAATACACTGGCGTTTCTTTAACAATCTTTGAGTGATTATATAACTTATGTATAATAGATGTTTAAAATACAATGCGCAATTCTTTGTAGTTCTATGAATTTATGAGCGAAATAAAAAAATAATATGTCAACCACAATATATCTTCTATATCCTATGCCAATACCAGGGTTTATCAGGCCAGTTGGGATGCATGGCAGTAGTCGAAGCGCTATTTACATCATCGATTGCATATCTGTGTTTAGTTAGGATTAAACATTCGATTATTTAAGGATAACTTGTTCACATCCGACGTGAAAGTGAAACCTGCCTCTCATACTACACCCTCATAAGCTATGATTTATATTTGAATGTAGAAAACTTCACAATTATTTAACGATGCAACGATGATATCTCGTTAGATACCAATTTCAGTGAAGAAATGGCAGATATGAAGACTAGAGCTAAATTAAATGTTTCTCTACAATATTGGAAATAGAACCAGATAATGAATTCTGTAATTAATTTAATGTACATTTTTCTGATATGATTGTTTGTTTGTAATTAAGCACAAAGCTACACAATGGGCTATCTGTGCTCTGCCCACTACGGGTAGCGAAACCCGAATTCTAGCGTTGTAAGTCCGCAGACCTGCCGCTGTGCCACTGAGGGACTTCTGATATGAGTTTTTGAAAGTAAGTTTCAGTCTCACTAAACCCCTATTATATTTACAACGCTAAATTCCGGGATCGATTTCCCGCGGTGGAAAGAGCAAAGATAACCTATTGTGTAGCTTGATGCTGAAACAAACAAACAAATAAACCTGTTACATATCTACATAAATATAATAGCACTGTTTGTTGTATGTCCATGTAACTACTTCGGAGAGTGTGGATGGATCTTCACCAAATTCCGTATGGAGGTTCATTAGGTCGATGCGGGGGTACATACCCATTTTCAGTTTTGTGTTTTGCGATTTTTATGAGCGTTTTTGCGTTTTTTACAATTACGTATAAAGGAAGCAACTTTTCATGTCCGAAGATAACCTTTCATTAATCATGAATTTACGTAGCTTACGTCCAGAGGAGGGGTACTCCAGCTGATATTAAATATTTGTTTAAAATGTTAGAAAATCAATTTATAACACCGTTTAGTACTAAAAGTGCTTATTGACATTATTGAATATTTCAATTTACCCTAAATTATTGTGCACTGTAATAAAAAAGGCCTATTCACAACTGTCATTTAATTTTAATTGCAAAATATACAGGGTGTATTTCAATTAGTAATCCATTGAAATATCACTTGTATTTATTGTTTGTTTGTTTGAAGTTAAGCACAGAGCTACACAATGGGCTATCTGTGCTCTGCCCACCACGGGTATCGAAACCCGGTTTCTAGCGTTGTAAGTCCGTAGACATACCGCTGTGCCACTGAGGGGCCACTGGTATTTAAATATGAACATTACAAGGTTAACTTTATCACGGCTTTTCAAACTAATCTGAAACTTGTTTTCATTGGAACACATTTCATCTTAAAACATCGCGATACATGATAATGAGATCACATTTCGTATGAATAAAATACAAATAAGCATTTATTAATAATAATTAGCAATGTAAATGATTATTATTATCGGTGTACCGACATTTTCGAAATTAGATATCTCGTCTCATTATCAATAAAATTAATAAATGTTTTTTAGAAGTTTTATTGAAATATAATTTGATTAATAAGCTTTAGGTATAATTAGAACGCCGTTGCTTATAGCAACCGAAGTCCGTTTAATATCACAAGCTCTTTTATTCCTAATGTATTATATTTGATTTTTTCTCATCTTTATTCGTTAATTTTATACTTTGATAAAAAAACAATACGTTGTTTCAGAAAAAAATAGCATATATTAAAGTTCTAAGAAGATATAAATGGTGTAGATAAATTATTATATTAAAAACATTTGATTTAAGAATTCATAACGGTTCACACTGTAGTATAAGCCCTCCAGCTGCTCAGCTGAAGACTTATAACGCTAAAAACCGGGTTTCGATACTCGTTGTGGACACAACACAGCTAGCTTATTGTGTAGTTTTGTGTTTAACAGCAAACAAAAAAAAAATTGTAGTATAATATATGATATTAGAATGCTTAATATTACAAGCAGATTGGTCAGGTATTTGTTATTACACCTGAAAACATCCTGGTTTGCTTATGTTTATAAAACATTTTTCTAACTGCTGCCACTTTCTTTGTTTTTTTTTTGTTCTACATAAAACAGCATTAGTGTTATACGAGCCCTGTAATCGATATCAAGCTATATATCTTTTGAAACTTCAACAAGAGCCACTTTCTGAGAAGATTGATTTTCTATACAGATACTGCCTTGCAGTTCCCAGTGTTTCGTGTTAGTTTTACCGCAACATCAGAACCTTTAAGGTGAAGTAGCCTAGGAAAAGAAAACAGTTGCATGGTTCGATAAAAACAGATTACTGCTGAGCGTGTGATCAATCAGGAAATCAAAATAAGAATTTTTCTCTTTATCTATTAGAATCCCAGAATTCGACAGAATTCGTGATTATGTTTTTTCAGACAAAAATTAAAAAGATATTTGCACCTTACGGACACAGTGTTGCTAATCATTTAATCCCTTTTATAATTTTGGTTTCATTGAGGTATAAAAAATATTTAAAGACGTGCATTGAGTAAAATAGAATAATAATGATTTTTTTATAGTGATCGTTTTTGCATATTAAATAAAAGTATTATAGTCGTAATATTAGGTATAAAACTGACGTGAGAAAAGTGGAAATCATTTCACCTATCGAAGTCTTAAGAAAATTGACTTAAATATTCCTTTTAGCAAATCTTCTTCTTTTTCAATTTTACACTGTGAATATTTTTATAGAAAACAAACACATATTCTATTCATATCTATGCCATATATATTATCACGTATAAAAACATTATATTTTTATTCAGTTCCTACAAAGCACAGTACGTATCTCAGAACGAAAAACGACAATATTAAGTTATTATGTGTGTTTGGGTGTACATAAAGAAAAGATAAATATTATATTATGTTAAAATCTTAATAAATGTGTGTATATTTGAATATATATTTTAAACGTAACTTTGGATACTAGGATTAAGAACTATATATGTTGAAAAGTTACAATTACTGTTAAGGCTTCTTTCGTTTTTTTTATTAATAAAGGCAACAGACTTATACAGTTGAGTGTTATCTTATATTGGTAATTATTTGATAATACGATTAAATAAGATTGAACGCTTTGGTCTAGTAAATGAAATATTAAAATCATATTGTATGAATTTTGTTATATTGTTCATCTACATTAATGACCTGGTTTTATGACAAAAACTGAAAATATTTTTTTGAGAGTTTTAGTAAATGAATTTGTAATATTAGGTTTTCAAGAAAATGCGCTTATAAAAAAGCAGGTAAAAGTTTGGAATGTATTTACAGCAATATTGTGTATAGAATTAAAACTAAAGGGGATTGTTCAAGTAAAGTACAAAACATCGGTTTGGACACATCTTGCGCAAAGCAAACATATTTGGTCAGTTTATCTTAGGAAGGAGGAAGCCAGGATGAAACAGGTCTAGAGGGTATGGTGGGTTAGTTTATGATGAAAGATTAACTACTCTCAGTCTGTCTTCATTAAAGTATAAAAAAAGATTTGGAAACTATGATAGAAACATTTACGATTCTAACTGGTTTTGAAAATATTACTTTTCATGAGTTGTTCACTATAAAGACCAATGATAATACCAGCGAAGACAGATTTAAGAGGAAAAGGCACACTTGGTTCACATTGAGATAAAACTTCTTTTATAAGGTTGCCAGCTTTTGGAACGGTTTGCCAACTGATATGGCTGAGACTGGTACATTTGAGAAAATTAAAAGCGGACCAGATGAATATTTGGACCCTTTTTATCCCTTCAAAATATGTAAGGTGAGTTTTACATAGATATAATTAATTAGTAATTGATTTGTTTTTTTTGTTTCTTTTCAATTGACATCGTATTTCTTTTTACAATATGATTAGGTACAAGTATAACACAGAGATTTGAGTACCATAATAACACAACGATTTTGAAGTATCACCACGGCTTTGCAGTCTATGTTGCTACGTTCGGTAATGTTTTATGTGACGACCATCCATCTTAACAATAATAATTTCCACTGAGAAAGACTCCTTCCTAAAGCTGTCATGTCCAAGTCACACCAATCCTCCCTGCTTACTTTCCATAATCAATCTAATTAGTATTTTAAGTTATAGGGGCATAGTTGTTTAAAACATTCATAGGAAAGCAATTTATTTAAGTTTATCATGAAATTAGGTTTGGTAATAATTTTTGTAAATATTTGTTTTATGTTGCTAGGAAGTTAAGATTCAGTATATCTATCATAAAAACAACATATTCATAAAATTCTATTTTTATATCCTTGATTTCAATCTGACTGAAACATTCATATTGGCTATTTAGTGGTTATACCGTTATAGATATAATCAATGGCAAATAACTCGAAGAAAAATAAATTAGTAATTACATTTTTGTCTTGATTAAACTATCAAAAAAGGTCCTAAAACTGAACATGAATTCTGGATTTATTCAGAACAAATACAGACTCAGCGTAAGAGGATGATTCTTGGAATTCCATAAGGTCACCAAAGGTAGAAAAAAAGCATAAAATACGTCATTTTCTTTAATATAATACTAAATATAAGTTTAAAATTAGATATCGTGACAGCGCAAATAACAATAACATTTATTTTCAGTAATTCTGTAGTCCAAAGTTAGAAACAGTATTATATTTTCAAATCTCGAAATTGTACCTTTTATCAGTTTGAATAAGCATAGTTTCCAAAACATGAGTAAACTATTATTTTGGGGCTAGTATAATATTACTGTAATAATTAACTGCAGTTGCTCAGTATTGCTATTACAATAACAACAAAATTATGAATATTATTGATAAATGTGTAAAATTATAATAACAGATAATTAAGTATGTTTATTAAGTCTGTTTAACAAATCATAACGTAGTTTAAAACAGATAGAGAGCTGATTGGTGTTTTCTGAAAAAAAAGAACAATCATTTTTCTCTTTTTAACCGTTATTACGGGCCTCAGATTCGTAAATTATGTTTCAGACACTTCATTTATTCCATTTTTTTTTACATAATGGAAGAAAGTCAGTAAGTGTATTATAAAGCAAAATAAATAATACGCAATGTGTACTGTGTGTTGTAGTTGCAGGTCGTTTACTACGTGTTAATAACTATTCTGATAAGAGAACCACATTTTCAACCCTAATTTGTTGCTTAATATAAAAAAGTTGTAAGTTAAAAGTTGTTTTCAGACTAATGCTTTAGGTAAATATTGATGTTTATTTTTTAACCACAAGCTTTCAAGCACTTTTAAATACTCCTCATCAGGTGTAATACTCCATCAAGACCTGCTGACCTGACGAAGAGCATTTGGAATTGATTGAAATAAACTTTAATATGTAGAGAAATGATATTTCTTTAGCTGTTTAAGTTTATTTGCGAAAACAAAGATGACGTAAAAGATTAATCTATTCTTTGATTCGCTACTTCCGTTGCAACAAACTAGTTTCACTAAATTCACATCTCATCAATGTTGTTTGGAAAAGCTAAGCAAGTAGACAAAGTAAGCATCATATGGTAATAGAATGGAAGCAGTTTGTTTGGATTTGATGTATAGTCCTTCACTCAC
Organism: Limulus polyphemus; assembly: GCF_000517525.1. Taxonomy (NCBI): domain Eukaryota; kingdom Metazoa; phylum Arthropoda; class Merostomata; order Xiphosura; family Limulidae; genus Limulus; species Limulus polyphemus. The sequence goes on along the minus strand of NW_013665969.1, from coordinate 517,616 downwards.
CTCTAATAATCTAAAATACGTCAAGTGTTGTGATAACATGTAACATTTCATCACATTTACTTATCCATTATTATTCAGCGGACTAACTGGTTCTTTATTTATGGTTTTCTTTTCCTCACCAGAACATGTGAATTTCAATGATAAAAAATCACATAAAGGCCTAATCTATTCTTTGATTCATTACTTCCGCTGCAGCAGACTAGTTTCGCTGAATTCACAGCTCATTAGTGTTGCTTGAAGGAGTGAATCAAATAAACAAAGTAGGCATCATATAATTAATGCCTATAAAAACGTACAAGAAACCTATAGCATGAACATGTGAAAGTTATGTTACATATGCTTAATGGTCAATATATGGCTTGCAGTCGTTATGAGTTTGTTATTACTTATGTATGTAACTGAGAGGGTATAGATCTGCTTTTCAGAAATTTTGGTAGACCGTTTCAAAGATCATTATAGAAAAGTAAAAAGGTTAAAATACTTTTCGAGATAACATCCTTATTGACAATCTATCTAAATTAATCATGTCTTCGAATAGCATTTTGTTTATAGTATGAAATACTTTCATCTCCTCTCTCACCAAAAGAAGTGAAGCGTCTTAGTATAGGATTTCTTTTCAGGTGACCGAGAGAAGCTAATATTTTTTCAAAAGGTTACTGAAATACTTGGATCCCCTCGTCAAATATATTATCTACAGTGTATGTTTGATAACAGCCATTCATCTGAAAGTAATAGTGCTAGATGTCCAGCCATTTACAATTGTAAAAAAAATTCCTGGAATAGCCCCGTATGTCTATTAGACTGACCTTTTCATTTCTTTTCTCCGTACAGAGATGAAAACTAATGACGTTTCTTACGATCGACCTACGTTTTTCAAGCATCCAAGATTATACCAATAAAGTATCCAGCAAAATTCCTACTTTGTCTTATTATGAGCCATATATTTCTATTAAATTTGTTTAAAAAAACATTAAGATAATAAACTGTTTAAATAAGTTTCAAATCTGTTCAATTAACATTTGTCAGTTGGTTATAGGGAGTAATATTTAGCTGTTATTAAAATATAATTTTGTTTTTAAAACTCTTCCTGCTTCCCAGTGGCACAGCGGTATGTCTGCGTACTTACAACGCTAGAATCAAGGTTTCGATACCCGTGGTGTGCAGAGCACAGATAATCCATTGTGTTGCTTTCTGCTTGACTTCACCCAAACAAAAACTGAACAAACTTTTGTGTTGAAGTGAGTCTTAACAACATTGCGTATACACGTTTCAGACATAACTTTTAAACCCATAGTAATATTAACGTTATTATTTAGAAAGTGTATAATTAACATTATGGCTTGTTTTGATTCATTACCATTTAGGGATGGATGTAGCTAACAATCAAAGCTGTTGATCGAAGTGGCCAAAGCTGGAGATTTAATGCCACTGAATATAATTCGCGCTTTTAGTTGTGGGCTTGCTATAAAAGTGACAGTCAAAGTTGTCATTCAATTCAAAGAGCCAGGAAAAACCCTTGTGATAGTGGTTGCTGCTGGTTAGCTGCCCCCTTTTTAGTTAGTAGTTCAAAATTAAGGACGAGTATAATTGAACCCTTAAGTTTTCTGACTTAGCCGTTCAGCCCATAAATGCCAATTAAGTTGGAATTTCATTTCTTAGCTTTTTAGCAATGATGCGTTCAGTTTTGAAGTATTCTGAAAGTTTTTCTTTGCTTATTATCGTTGCTGTTGCTGTTTTGGTTTTGTTCTGTCTAGTTTCTATTCCCTAAGATAGCTTTATTTTACTTTTTATCTGATGCGGACACTAAATTCTTCACTTGCATGCATTCAGATTCAACAAGTTTACGAATCACTTACTATCTCGTCAACACTTCATGGGCTTAACATAAAATAATATCATGAGTGAAATAAATAAAGTTAGTAAATCTAGTGGTATGTGATTATTGCATGAATAAATAATATGTAAATTTTAATGAAATTACTTAAGAAATCGAAAATCCAATCAGTAACGTTTGTTTCCATAATGTTTTTATAGCAATCATTTAAAAAAAAAAAACATCGTTTAGGAAACGGGGCATAAAGTTCTTGGAGGCGTATTCACACATGAAAGTATAGTAATAGGTTATTAAATTAAAGCATTGTTGTTATTCTAGCGCAAAACTACATAATGGTCTATCTGTGATCTGTCTACTGCAGGGAATTGAACCTCGGATTTTACAAACATTGCATGAAGCAATTTGTTATGTTTTAAAGTGAATGTGAAATAAGTGTCACTCACCGAATTTAATGGAAACCCTTAACAGAAAGATTTGTAAAACAAATACTATTAGTCATATTGTGAAGTAATTCCACGTAAAATACTGTTCATTAGACCGCCATTTGACCGTATAATGCGTTATAGACCATAATAGTAGCTATAGTGAAAATGACTAACATAAATATCGTTTGGAACGAGACTAGATCTCTCTTCGGGAATGTGAATTATCGAGCCCTATAAATTGGTAAATTACTCTTTTGTGTTTTTTTTCATAAATTATCTTGTTGAGCTTTTTTCTTCGATGAGTTTAGACATTTACATTGTGTATTTTACTAGTTTGTTCACACTCTCTGCATTGGAGCACCTGGGGGTCACCGAGACAACAGTGTTTTCTCGGAGTCGTCACCTTGCTAAGCCCAATACCCGCCTTGGCTCCAATTTCAAAGAGTCTCTGCCATCTCGTGCCTCCTTTACTACTTCACGAGCTGCTGGTTTGAATTTTGATTATCCATTATTAACTATTTCAGTTCCCTCTTCTACCATATCTACTCCGACATTTGTTGAGATTACCTCATTGACCTCTGTTGATGCACAATCTTCGGTCCTTCCTTTCACTTCCAGCTTCAGCCAGTTTACCTCCAGTTCAACCATTCCACCCGTCTAATACTCCTATGGAAACGACTCCAGCCCCTCAGGTTTTGTATTTATTATTTCTAAAATTGATCCTAAATTCTATTCAGTTCATTTAAGTTATTTAGATATCACAAAATATTACATTGAGCTGATGTTCAGCAGCTAATATCTACCCACAAAGATATCATTGTCAAAACTTCTAATTCTCAACTCTATGACATTCTTTGTACAAAGATGAGTATTGCCAGTTTGGAAGAATCCACTACTATCTGGAAGTTTGTTTCCTCGATTCTGAAGCAACAATCGCCACCTCGTACATTTCTTTGTTTCCATGTGTTGTTCAAGGGGTGGGTTGAAATATTACTGAAAACGAAATCATATCTGGGTTCCTAAAATATCATATTTCCATTCCATATGCCATCCAGCTCAATAACACCCACCATTTGACGTACACGATCAAAGATCTGGCTTACAGCATCAAAGTTATTGATCATCTTCTGCACATGGTGCTTACATCTAAAGACAATGATATCGTGAGGAAGCTTCTAGAAATCGTCCACCTCAGCTCCTACAGTGTGAGAAACACCTTTGCTACAATTCACGCTCCATCGTTAGGTGTCCTATATCTTGCACATCAGTGCACACACCTGGGATCACCTTCCAACTGTAACACTTATCAACTTCACCAACCAGCCTATTCTTATAAAGTCAAAATAAATCTACTCCTAATCCCCATGACTCAGTTACGGTAGCTCCACTTGGTGCCTGTGACCCGATAACACTTCTATCTAACTCTATCTCTCCTCCTCTACAATTGAAAACATACTACATTTTCTTACCATTACCCCTCAGAATATTCATCTATATCAGAGGTTCTTGGTTCTTGGTAGTATTAACTAGCTAATACGGCTGTGTTTAAACACCAAATGCAGGCCACCTATTACAGTCTTTTATTTTACACTTTTATTTTCGTTACCCATGGGAAAAAGGTCTATATAAAGCTAGAATATTAAACTTTCTTTTTGTCAACATACAATCCTTTTTTCATCAATTTGCCTCTGCTTTAGTTACTATTTGATCAATTTGTCTATGATTGCATATTGCTGAACGAGACTTTTCTCAAGGTCCCATAAACAGCAAAGCAATTTGGATACCATTTTAGTTGCTGTGATCATCCATTGGGTATTGGCTGGAGTGACTATATATAGTCTTGTTCATCTTCCCTATGGATTCATTCTCTTCCTTAAAACAATTATCCAGAATTTATCTTGATTACGATTTACTTCCCATCAAATATTATCATTTATGTTACACTATATTTTCATTTTAAAGTCAGGATACTATATGATTCTTTTTTACTCCCTCGACTGTATGATTTGCAGTTACATTATTCTGATAGACATCAATTATCACAGTCCATTTCATTCAGAATCTGTTCAATTTTGGGCCACCCTACGTCATATTTGTGGGTCCTTCTTATCAATTCTTCTCATAGCTGATGTTGTATTCATTTTGTCTATTCTTGCTTCCCTTCTTTCCATTAGCATGTTCTCTGATAATTTTCCCATTAAGGTTCAACTCAAGAGTTATCGTAGGTATGATCATCCTGATACAAGTATACCTTTTTAGATTTTCACAATGCTGATTTGTCAGATTTCTGATCTCACATCACTCGTGCATTTCTACCTTTAGATTTAAATGTTTCTATTCTTGATCATGCCCACACTTTGGTTGGTGTACTTGAATCCCTTATTATGTCTAGCAGTTCATTTGCTATTCCAATTTCATATTACAGGCTTCATCGACTGGCGTCACCCATCGTGAATGGGATATATTAATCTTTTACCGACATGTTTACGGGATTTCCATTATTATAGGGTCTCTTTTCTTCTATCCGGACATTGTTCCATGCTTGAACAGTGAAATATCAGTGATGACATCATCTCTGTAAGTCACTATGTAACTCTGCAAATGCCTTCCAACATTGGAAACAACATCGTTTGCAGACAGACCAAAAAACTCACAGTCTTATTCTGTTCTTATGTATGGTGTTGCATCTACTTCCTCGACCAAAGAAGGAGATATCTTTGCCTCCTTTGTGGAATTGCGCTCTCATGCTCCAAATTAGAACCTGCTGGACTATGAATATGTTGCAGACGACCTTTTTCAAAGTGATCCTTTACTCCCAGAACTCATCCCATCTACTGCTTATCTACTGGAGGACTGTTCTCCGTCTAAACCCATTAACATTCATGATATTCAACTGGCTCGCAGCAACAGATGTAATGTTGCCGTTAGTACAGATGGTGTAACATATTAACATCTTTAGCATGCACCAGTGATGACATTTTACAATTTTATACTGCACCTACGGTCTTATCCTGTTTCTTGGAAGGTCTCATCTATTTTACTCTTTTTAGAACCTGTCAAGTATCCGATACATGTTGAATCTTATCATTTAATCAGCCTGCCCATTGTTCTTACAACTCCCAGAAAGAAGTCTTGTTTGTAGACTGCATATGTACGTTACAAGCCATAACTTGTTCACCAGTACTCAAGCTGGTTATCATCTTCACCTTTCAATCGTGGATTAGCTTCTAAAATGTTCAAACATTATCTCGAACCATTTTAAAATTCATGCTAGACCTTATGCATGTTATTGGAATATGATTAGGTTTTAGAGTCCTTATGGCATCTTGGCTTCATCTATACACTTCGGCATATGGCAATTCTACTTATTTTTGTCTAGCTTATACTCTCTCTCCTTGAAACTGTTGGTAACTGTCTTTATTGAGGACATTCATTCTTATTCTTTGTTTTTGGGTGCAGGAGTTCCACAGGATCCGGGTCTGTCACTTCTACTTTACAAGTTATATGTTATTGGCATATCATCCCTAACTCTCCAGGCATTCTCTATCAATGTGTTGATGATACAGCTATAGTTTCTAAACTGCAAGACCATGATCTGGAGCGTCATGTTCTCCTAATAGCCTTAAGCATACAACTATCTAGTTCAACTAAGGAACTTTATGACTGTATCACTTTTCCACAGGTTCTGGTAAATCTGAGAAATATTCAACTTCATGATGTTAACCGCTGTGTCAAGACCCGAAATGCCATCTTTGGATACCTTCTATTTCTTCCTGTTTCCCATGCAAGGAAAGTCTCACCGCTTGCAGAGCAGTTGTTAAACCTTTATTTCACATTCTTGCTGCCATATATATATATCAACTAATAATAATAAATACATTGTAGGATCTCAAAGAATATCGAGTTTCCTCTCCTATATATGCAAAAAAGAGGGCGTAACCATCTGCTGACCCGCTAGTCTCTTGTTTGGAGTGAAATCACGTTTTACATATTTACTTGCCACCGAAACTTTCTGTGTTGCATTCTCATCCAACCTGATCAGCTCTAATATTGTAGAAAGTCTTCGTCGGCAGTGTGCCGCGGAGCATGAGCTGTGCCGTCCAGATGTTACTATATTTCTTTTTGCTAGAAGTAAGTCGTATAGGGTCAGTAAAGAAGATATTAAAATATATATTGTTGGTCCTTTTGTGATTTAGTGTCACACAAAGTATCGATCAATAAACTTCGTATGTTGCACTTCTTTAGCCAATTAACACCATTAAAACACAAAACTGCCATCTATTTGACAATGAATGCTATAAAATACATACAACTAACACTGACACATCAGATTGCTTACAAAACATTGTATCATAACTGTAAACGTATTTTGTATGTTTCACACATTGCTTTTGGTTAAGTGGTTATAATTTTATGTATATTTAAAATTTCAGCGCTAAATGATACTACCCCAAGCATTGAAAACTGTTACATCTAAAGTATGAGAAATATAAAAAAAGCAATAAGTGCTAAATATTGTAGACTATTGGTTAAATTGATTCTATTTAAGAATGCTAAAAACGTGTTGTAATAATGTTCCTTGTCCACGTACTTCCATACCCCCTAGTACCTGGGCTTATAACGTTAAATTCATGTTTCGATACCTTTAGTGGGCACAGTACAGCTAGCCCATCGTATAGCTTTGTGCTTAACTACAAACAATTAAACAAATATACTCCAATGTTGTAAACGTGTTTCAGTAAAGTTAATTACCCAATAATTCAATACTTGAATATAGCATTTCCTCCTTCTTTTATCCAAACATTATGTTTGACAATTGTTTTACAATTCATATATTTATCTATTAAAATGTTGTTGTAAATTTTAGAAATAACTTTTTTGTAAAAGAAAATACATCTAAGAAGTTTCAAAAACAAACTTATAACATCTTTTCAACACTCCTTATTTGATCACGTAAACAAATTATTCTAAATGATCAGATTAGAGATTTAATATTTAAGCTTCAGTCTACTGTTTTAAAATTTCGCAAAAAATATTTCTGTATACTCAGAAGTTTTTAAATTTTCCAGTTACATCAAAATATCTTGATATAAAATAGAAAAAAAAAGAAATCTGTTAGAAAGTATTTTGGGTGTCAAAGTATATTCATAATATCTAACTTAGAAAATCGCGAATGTTTACAACTATCCGTAGATGACATGTGCTGATTTCTCAGTCCTACTCCCGTATATATGAGACAGAAAGAGAGCGTATATAGATTTAGTTGGAATATTACCAAGCATTTCCTTTGTTTATTCATCTTTCCATTTTAATCTTTAAGTTCTAAAGTCTTTCCAGCTATAAAAACAAGAAAGTTAGAAGATTCATCTAGACTTGGCAGAAAAATCCTGATCTATTGAAATTCTAAGCCTATCGATTTTACTGCGTGGGACAGAAGAAAAAAATAGAAGGATGAATCTTTAGTGAGCATAAGCGACTTAGTAGATTTGAATTATTCTACGAGCGCTGTATGTACATTTGGCAACGCTAGATTATATTTCACAGAACAGCAACTGGCTTCATATAAAAATGAACTATGACTTCATGTAAGATAGGAGTTGAATTACTGAAGAACGGTTGCATTTTCTCCTTTTGTAGTCAACACCAGTAAAATGAGTAGAAACCACGCAAGCTAAAATATTGAGTTTTGCTACTTTCTTTGGGTATTAATATCACGAGAGCTGATATGATATCTAGCAGAATATATTTTCAAGGATGACATATATCATATCATACACGAACGAGCCACTAGCTTATTTGTACATAAAACACACACCACAGAATTGATCATCTTGACTAAAATGTAATAAGCAACAGCTAATTGCAGAAATTGTACAGAAATATCTAAAACAAATCATGTAAGTCAAAGATAGATTACAAATCTATTTCTAATATGTTTGATTTATTAAAATTATTTTGTAACTCATGCTGAGTGATATTAAAATGGGTTTTATAAACATAGTTTTTTTTACCCACAATAGAAGTTTGTATGATCACCAGATTTAGTTCGCAAATTCTACATTAAAGCGCATGCGTTTCTTATAACGAAATATAGGTCAGACGTTAACAAAACAGACAAGCATCACATTAAACGAAAGGAAAAATCAATTACGGAGGTTTTTAACATTTTACATTAAGTAATCAGATATTTATATCAAGGCCCGGCATTGCCAGGTGGTTAGGGCGCTTGACTCGCAATCTCAGGGTCGCGGGTTTGAATCTCTATCCCACTAAACATGCTCGCCCTTTTAGTCATGGGAGCATTATAATGTGACGGTCACTCCCACTATTAGTTGGCAAAAAAATTGCTCAAGAGTTGGCGGTGGGTGGTGATGACTAGCTGCCTTCCCTCTAGTCTTTCACTGCTAAATTAGGGACGACTAGCGCAGATAATCTTAGTGTAGCTTTGCACAAAATTCAAAACAAACATTTTTATCAACGGAAATTGAGGTTCAAGAAAATTTTAGTAATAATATAGTTTCTCTAGTTTGTTTGAATAAAACGTAACCATTAATTTGACAGTCAAAATATGCACCAATTAAAGTGATGAGATAAATTAAGAATTTTTGTTATTCACCTGACAACTCCTGGAGAAAGGACTGACTCAGCACCCCTTCAGAGTGCTGTCTTCTTAATGGTTTGAAGAACACGAATCATTAATAGTTTTAAAGTATTAAACATAGTTCACCGATAAATAATGTTGAATCAGAATAGTTTGGAAAACTATCACTTACATATGTAGATATTTCGATTTACATTTTTGACTCCATATTCTACCCATGTATTGATATTTTGGTGAAAACAGGAATGAAAGAAATTTCCACTAACCAAAGAAATTATATCTAAAATATTGTTTGAAACGCGTTACTCGAGTCTTGAAATCTTGAATACATTTCCAGTTAAAATTCTTAAATAGAAATTATCTACAAAGCACGATGCACACTCCAAACCTACATCTACATTGAATTTTTTCAATGATTGTTGGACTGAAAATACAACTTAGTTATTAAGAAGTAATTTTCTTTCACAATTTTACAGTGTGTTTCCAGTTTTTTAATAGAAGCTGCAAGTTCATTATTCAGTGCAATCAACGGTGCTGTCAAAATATATCTACAAATTCTTGTTTCATTGTTTTTAACTGATAACGCTAAAATATGAAACTTTGCATTTCATTAGATGTCAGAGATAATTTTTTAGATATTAACATAGACAATTATGAAGTGATTTCCTTTTTGAGAGGTGTTTTATAAAGTGTACCTTCTGTTTAGTTCTATAATATTTCTAGTATTCTTATGTTCGTTATCTTCTGCCCCAACTACTTAGGATTCTCCAGGAAGAAGAAAGAAAAGCTGAAAGTTTTCAACCACTTCTGGTACTAATCAAGCTGATGCGGTTCCCTCGTCTCGTCTTTCTTTGGTACCCCAAATAAAGGTAAACTAGTTATTTTTTAAACTCGTAGAACCATTCTTACTACCAATGTCTTGCGAACTGTAATGTATACTGATGATATTACTAAAGAAGAAATTGTTTAAAGTTAAAAAGTTTAGTAGTTGCTAAGTAGTTAATCAATTATCCCATCATGGGCTGTGCATCTTAGCCGTTAGACGCCTCATCTGAAAAATTGAAGGGTAGCTGTTTAAACCTGGTGTATAGTAGTGCTTTTTGGGGGAACAACTCACACTCTTTTTGTTGTGGCTGAATATGAAAGATTTTGTACCTTTGATAGGTAATTCAGTGCTTTAAGTGCAAGAATATGTAGCTTGAGTTTATTATGGCTGTTGCATTAACTCTCTTGGGCAAAATGACATTTTCTCATGTTGTATTTATGCTGCATTAGCCCCTGAAGAAGTAATAATATCTTATTTCCTTGTTAAGTGCTCTCTTTTTCATCTCTTAATCCAATGCTATTCGTACACAGAAATATATTGTTTCAGGACATAACTTCATGTTATTCCAGTTGAACTCCAGTCAATTCCTTCTTATTTGTTCAATGAAATGTCCAGGAAACATGTAGATGTCATTTTTATCTCAAAGTCCACTAGTTCTACTTGTCCGTCTTCCTGATAACAAATTTCCCTCTCATCTTCTGTTGCCAAAATGTTTAAACATATTGTTAATTTTCGGTTCACTTGGTTATTGGATTATCTGAATTACTTCTCTCATTGTCAGAATGGTTAACGTAAAGGAAGAAGTACTATGAATTATTTAAATGATATTCTGGAATATATTTCTATTATCTTGGCCAAAAAAGTTTATCAGTAGCTGTTTTATGAGAACACGAAACTGCTTTTGATGTTATGCCAAACATCAGCATAATTTCATTTCATGTTGTGGAATATTCGTTGGGACAGAAGGTTTCACTGGAAAGTTTTCTGAGTATGTTTGTTTTGCACCAGGAACAAAACTTCAGTTTTATATGTTATTTTATTCAATGAAATATAACAAAACTGAACAAGAGGGCTATTGATTTATGCTTCTACCGTACCTATCTCAAATGCAAATATCTGGTGTTCATCAAACATAAAGCGAGCTTAGATCAAAATGGTTTCACAGTATTTCGAATCACTACAGAAAGAATACCTGGATACCGCTACATAGGAATTTTAACTTAGGAATAATTGACTCATTGGATAGAATAATGGCTGAATGAAATAAAAAAAAGGGTTGTTATAAATGGAGTCCAATGAAACCAGATTAATATTATAAATGGGATATCTCAAGGCTAATTGTTAGGACATTTGTTCTTTCGGATTTGCACAAGTAACATAGATGAAGGACTGGTCAATAAATTATTTAAATTTCCTGATGATATTAAGGTTTTGGATGTTGCTGGTCGTGAAGAGGATGCTACTAATTACAAAAGGCAGATGACTTTTAATTATAATAAGTGCAAGGCAATGCATGTGGGTTACCATAATTTGAAATATGAGTATAATTTTGATGGGAATAACCTTAACAGCGTTATGGAAATAAAGGATCCTGGTGTTCTAGTTGATCTATTTCTTAAGCCATCCAAGAAATGCGCTGTTGTTATTGGTAGGGCAAATAGGAGTTTAGGTTGTATCTACAGAAATATTGATTACAGAAGAGGTTATAATTTCATTGTATAAGTCACTGGTGAGGCTACATTTAGAGCATTATGTTCAGTCTTGGGTAACCTACCTTAGAAAGTATATTGAATCGTTGGAAAGGGTTCAGATATGGGTTACTAGGATGATATCGGGGATGGAAAAGGGTTGTCATATTGGGAAGGTTAATATATCTGAGTTACAGGGAATCTAACAGAGATGTTCAGGATTGTAAAGGGAATTGCTAATGTTGATGCAACATTTTTTGTACTTAATGGTGAGAATGGTAAGATTAGGGGGATAGAAATATATATTTTGGGAGTGTTGGAGTCTTAAATTAAGACAGCTTTATATTTCTAACAGAATGGTTGGCCTTTCGAATGGGTTGCTTTCAAATATGTTAGATGCAATTGATTAAAATGAGTTTAGGGGAGATCTAGATAAATATTTGAATGTTAAGAGGTGGCTTTGAGTGTCTTATTTTTATTTTTGAGATTAATTTAATGGATCGGACGACTTAGGTGTACCAACAGGTCTCTTGTTGTCCTTAACGTATGTGTATTTATTTATATATATATATAATTGGTACCAACATATTCTAGGTTTCCAAATACTAACAATTGCTTTTAACATTGAATTGAGGGTTTTCTTCTTCAGTGTTCAAACGAAAAACCTTATCTTAAATATGATTAGCCTATTAGTTTTAAGTAGTAACTATACGTTATGGCCATCTATGGACAGAGTATTACGGTGTAATTAAATTTAGACTTCCGTTTCGTAGAGTAAATGAACCAGTATACGTAAATAAGAAATATTTATGGTTAAGTTTATTGAGCTAGTGTTATTTCTATACTATTTTTATTATTTTGTTAGCCCCCCAGTGGTACAGCGGTATGTCTGCAGATTTACAACGCTAGAATCCGGGTTTCGATACCCGTGGTGGGCAGAGCACAGATAGCCCTTGTGTAGCTTTGTGTTTAATTACAAACAAACTTATTTTGTTAAGTATTGCATCGAAGTTGTTACGTAATTTAGTTGTCTTCTCGCTAGTAGTAGACAGGAAACATGAAGTCACCAAACGCGCCTAATCCAAGTGAAAGTTCTGGGAGTTTCTACATAATTACAGAAAGAGCCTCACAGCATATTCCACACAAAACGTAATTAGGGATCCGGTTTTTGTATGCTAGAATCTGATGAACTGTAGCAAATTTAGGACTTTAGGCTACTTTTATCCAATATTATTATCGTGTTTCATATTATAATAACACAGATGGTTACTTAAAAACGTCTAGTCTACCTTTTGTTTCTCTTTTGCCTTTTTTTTCTGGTAGAAATTAAGTGGAAATATCAAGTAATCATGAAATTTCTCTGTCAAAAGCCTAAATTTGTAGAATAAAGTACCTTTATTCAATTATTTTCTGGTTAATAAACTCAATGAATAGATTTTTTTTCAAGTCACCTGAGATACATCTAACTTAAAACAATACTAAAACCATTGTGCATAAAAGTTATTTGACCAAATTTCTAGTAACACGAATCTTTATGTTGTAATGCTTCTAAAATACAGCACGTATTAAGGTATCTTGATCTTCCCACTGAATTATTCAAGATTTAAAGCTATTTAATTTGATAATACGTTTTTTACGCCCCCCCCCCAGTGGCACAGCGGTATGTCCGCGGACTTACAACGCTAGAATCCGCGTTTCGATACCCATGGTGGGCAGAGCACAGATAGCCCATTGTGTAGCTTTGTGCTTAATTACAAACAAACATTTTTTACGTAATCTGATGGTCTACTCGATGTACAGACTTACCAATTATAACGAAACATGTAATTTGTGCAAATCTTACATCTAAGCATCTACATATTTTAATTGATCCAAAATTATCTATGAAATAAAATATGAATTACTTCTTTATAAAGTAAAGACTATCGATTTCTGTGTACAAACAGCTTTCGCGGGTAATATGTGTATCAGAGTTATTAACATATGTTTCACTGCGTCATCTGATAGCGCACGTTAATTTGAAATTTAATAGCAATTTGAAATTTCTACACTTTTAGGATCATTAAGTATTGGAACAGGAAATATGTTATTGACATTTGATTCTTATTAACCAATAGTTTTAGAGATATATGGAAAATATTGATTAATTTAGTGTAAAAGTTTGTGTGTATATATTATGATGGTATATAATATAATTTAGTGCACAATATGTTATAATTTTGAGCAGCTAGTATAGTTTAAGTGTTCTGAATAAAACTAATGTAACAACTTAAACAATATTACGATTTACATTTGTGCATTAATTATGTTGAAACGTTCAATTGACAACACACGAGCAGTATACCTATTGTGTTTACTCACTGAAACAAATCGAACAATATTACATTGTGTTACGTATTACAATTGTAATTTAAATTTAGTAGTTAAATAAATGCCGATATATTATTCTTATTTATGGCATTTACCAACTAGATTGATACACATAGGTTTTTAATACAAATATATTTTGATATGCAAACAATAACACAACTTACAACAACGGTTATTACAAATAGCTATTACAGACAATGAATTATATACAAATGTTTTACAAATTTACAAGCAATATAGTCTTCTTTCTAGTCTCAAACTTCCTTGATATCTTATCGAGGGTTCACGATGAGCGAATTAATTTCGAGTTGACGTAGATATAACTCACTTAATATAGAGCTAGCTAGCTAGCTCTGTGGTCTTCACTGATCACACGCCGATTTTTTCCACCGATAACGTCAGGTAATGTTTTCGTAAAAGTACTAGTGTCCGATGTGAATTCAGTGAAGGTAAATAGTTTGTAATGTTTGAAATTCAAAAATGTTCCTGGTCAAATATCTGAAGTGTCCCGATTAATAAACGTTAATCACAGTTACAGCTTTCGAAGGTTATAGCACACCAACTATAGCAAACCAAGAATAGATACTGTATTTTGGCACGTCGCATTGATTATATTTATGAGCATGTGGACAGTTTTTCGAAATTTCAACTTACGCAACAATACTGACGCTACATTAGCATTTACGTACACACGTATATTGTTGATTCTCACACTCGAGAATTTTTTACAGCTTTAGAGAATAGGCGGGAGTTTTGCAATACAGATTTATCAGTATAAGTTATGTACATTTCTAAATATAAATTTAATTTAAACAAACATCGATATTAATATATATACATATGATAGTAAATCCATCATAATTGTAAAATAAAACACTAATTTAAATTTAGATCTACCATTTAAATGACATAATAATCAATGCATTACATTAAAAGATCACTTTGGAAAACAGTTAATTTGAATTTTGGTCAATTATTCAATTACATTGAGTGGGCACTCTATTAAGGACTGTACCTAATATGTGATGGTCGTCATCGCTATAACAGTTTGACTTGGAGTGCCATATATTGCACAAGATGCAGAAAGCTGTCTTGCTGGATTATAGTCCATTCGCGAAGAAATATGATTTGTAGCTGCTCAGGGATGTTTGAATATGATTACAATTACGAATGTGAAGCTTATATTCATTCAAAGATGAATGTGGGGATCTATTATGAATGTTAAGTTTACGTTTACCCAAAGATGAACGTCGTGATGAAGAAAGATGTCTAAAGTTAATGTCATGCACTTCGAATGCAAGTTCGGACAATATGAAAAAAGTGAATTGTAGCAATATGTCTGAAGAACTCCTTCCATCAGGGTGAAAATACAGTATCGTGGAGGGAGCACTATAATCTACACTATTCAGCAAGACTCTAAACTTATAATTGTAAAGTTGGTATTTATCGATATATTTTTAAGTTCATTAGAGAACGGAATCGAAACATTTACTTCAGAATTTCTATTATATATGTGTGTTGCAAATAAAGTATTAACTATGAGAATATTTAACATCACAAGTTTAGAGGATCACATTAACTATGAGAATATTTAACATCACAAGTTTAGAGGATCACATTAACTAATAATACATTATCGTCGAAAGGCCTACTGCTACAGTGAGTTAAAATAGGAATATGATATTTTTGAAATATTACGTCGTCGGTGCGACCATTATCAACTTAGAATATTCATGGGAAACGACATTCAGAAAATGAATGATAAACTTTCATGATTATATATATATATATATATATATACACACAATTACAGGCGTAATGAATATTTTCATAATGCTAAAGTACACTTCAAAAGTTTAATTTGTTTCTTTTGAATTTTGCGCGAAAGCTAACCCAATGCTATCTGCGTTAGCCGTCCTCAATTTAGCAGTGATAGACGGAAGGCATATCTAGTCCACACTTTGGTATTCTTTTACTAAAGAATAATGGGATTAACTGTCACTTTATAACGCTTCCAACTCTGAAAGAAGGGACATGATTGGTGACCGGGATTCGAACCCGCGACCCGCAAAATGGGAGTCAAGCGTCCTAACCACCAGACCATGCCAGCCAAACTTCAAAAAATTATATATTTAAGCAAAATATTTGTGGCTATTTGGTTTAAAGAGAATTCTGTATACTAGAAAAACATTTAAAACGATGCGTTATTATGATGAACTATCAACTTTTCGTTCAACTCTTACGTTTCTACAATAGAAGAGGAACAATATAAAAACCACTATCGTAAAATGTAAGAAAGAGTTCTTGTGGACTTAGAAGAACTGTTTATAATTGAATGACGGTCTGATTTGAACTACTGTTTTGCAGACACTTGTAGTGCAAAAGATTGGTCAATGAGCACCAAAATCACATAATAAAAATGAACTAATAATTGTTCGATTAATTTTGTTTTCATGTTCTGAAAGTATCGCTCGCTGTTATCAGCTTGATTTATATTGTAATGATAGGCTGCTTATGGTTATCTAATACATTTCTTAAAATCTGCCTTTTAAAGTAGCTTATATTTGCGAAAATAAAACTTGAACATAAAACAAAGGTTTGAAAAAATTTATACCTTAACGTCTTCTGGTGGCATCCATGTTTGTATTGGTTGTTTTTTACGCGAGAAAATGGTTCTGTTATTTTATAATATTGTTTGGACGTCGTAGTAGTAATTTGTAAGAATTTTCAAGATCACAAGTGAAAACACTTAACTCTTATATATAAAACACTATTATAAATGAATATTTGGTTTTTACTTATTTCTTCAGCAGGTTTTACAGATCTTCTCAGCGATGAATCCAAAACGTGATGTTATTACAAAGACAGGAAACAAGAAAACCCAGCTTATCACACTGATACGAGGCTTCGTTTTACCTTTTCTAAATAGAACATCCAATCTCTAGAGTATAATCAAAATTTCATTACTTTCAAAATTTCGGGACTCGGCGTGAAAACCTTAGGTGTGGCTAAGGAAGATGATAAATTACTTTACTAACTTTAGACAAGTAGTCCAAGAGATAACTCGTGCTAACTCGAACCCAGCTTCTTCAGCTCATACCACGTAAAATAGTGATTGACATGCAACGTTATTTTTTCACTAAGTGTATCTGTGAGATGGAAACAGCATATTCCATAATATTTCATCATGCCTCCGTAAAAGGAAGTGTATGATTCAATATAGCGTATTACATAAAAAAATACAGAATTTTTCAACGTTTCCTTTATAGTTGTTTTCGTTTCTCTTTCAAGAAAGAACAACGTACAGGTTTTAGCATTATATCTAGTTTATACGAAACATTAAACAAAATATACAATAGATAGGAAAAAGTTCATCAGTGCTCAGAATTTGTTAATAAAAATGCAATGATTGTGAATGATAACTACGATTGTTTGATTGTTTTTTGAATTTTTCGCACAGCTACACGAGGGCTTTCTGCGCTAGCCGTCCCTAATTTAGCAGTGTAAGACTAGAGGGAAGGCAGCTAGTCATCACCACACACCGCCAACTCTTGGGCTACTCTCTTATCAGCGAATAGTGGGACTGACCGTCACATTATAACACCCCATCGGCTGAAAGGGCGAGCATGTTTGGTGTGACGGGGATTCGAACCCACGAATTACGAGTCGAGCGCCCTAACCACCTGGCCATGCCGGGCCCGATAACTACGAATGTACTGCGTCATATTAAAATTATATTCTGTTGACCCAGGTATTTTGCTTTATGCTACATCTTCAAAGTAAAAGAATATTCGATTGATTTTATTCTTCATACTATTGACTGAATTTTTTATGACGGGTTCTATACCAACTTTTAACACGTAAACATTTTTCACAATCATTACTAATATCTTATTTGTTTGTTTGCTTTTGAAATTTCGCGCAAAGCTACTCGAAGGTTATCTGCGCTAGTCGTCCCTAATTTATAACTGATAAACTAGAGGAAAGGCAGCTAGTCAACACCACCCACCACCAACTCTTGGGCTACTCTTTTACCAACGAAAAGTGGGATTAACTGTCACTATATAACGCCATCACCGCTGAAATATCTAGCATGTTCGGTGACGGGATTGGAATTCGCGACCTGCAAGTTGTGAGTCGATCGCTCTAACCACCAACATCTTATCTAAAAGACATTCTATATTTTAAGTTTTAACCTTCGAAAGAAGAAAATCAGCTTCCAGAAACATATTAAATATTGGATGCTCGGAATAAAAAAGTTTAGGCACCAAATTTGGCCATTATTTACAATAATTAAGTATCACAATTTTTTGATTAATGATAAGATTTAGTTATTAGACTTTTGTCGTTAACGAGAAATTAATGAAGATTATAAATTATTCGATTTTTATAAATGACGAGATCTTGATAATATCTTTAACATAGTGTACCTACTGTTTGATAATTTGAGAAACTTAAAACGTTTGTTCTTTATTATCTTGCTAAAACCAACTTCGTGAAAATGGCTCTTTGGATCCAAGGATTCTCATTCGTAAAAACATATTTCATTTTACGATTGACGACAATTCTCTGGATTAGTTTAGGTTTTGTTTTTGAACATGTCTTAAACACTCTGCTGTGAGAGCTTCACACTTTCATGGGTAACACTGGAGGACTTTTGCGAATTATTGAGTCCTTTGGCTTCACACTTATAATATTTTGTTATATGAATATTCTTTCTCGGAAAGAGTTTGATAAATTCCTTCAACTATGTTTATCCTGATAGAAATGCACTACCAAATGGTTGCGAATTCGCCATGGGATAAACGTATAAGTGCTACATATTTCGCTTGAGGCGCCACGGTTCACATCAGCGGCAACACGCCATTGCTTTCACATATGCAAATCGTAATTATAAAGTGCGATGAATCTTCTGTGGCTTTAATCTTTTCTGAACGCCCTTAAGCCTCGATACCCTCAGGATATTATTAGTTTGTCAAAATTTTAATTTTCGTTAAAGCTCTTATCAAAAGGAATCAGTATATATTGTAAGGTTGTTTTTTTTGTTTATTAAATATAATTTATTTAAAAATGAAATTTTTTCATAATAGCAAAAAGTATGTTTTAGCACCTAGCTACACCGGGCTATCTGCTATATCCACCTCGGGGAATCGAACCCGTATTTTAGCGTTGTACTTCTTTAACCTTACTGCAAACCCAGTGGCAGATAACAGAGGCCTGCGATGGTTTTATTGTCTTGAAAGAGGTGCAAATGGTGGACCCTTGAATTCACAATCCAAACATACTAACCACCTTGCCACGATCGGACTTTGAGCTTAAAAAACAATAGTTTAAATAGGATATGATTATTTTCTCTCTTCTTAACTGTGAAAATAATTATATTACTATTAATTTACGATGGAAAACATGTTTTAGATATAGTACAATGTTTTACATTATAAATTGAAAGAGAGAATATCATATTTGAGAATACTACAGACCAGTAAGAGACTCATTGGAATTATTTTATAGTTAAAACTTAACATAGAAACCTTACAATAAACATTTATACTTTAAAATATATTTTCGATTATATAAACATGGACGATAAATTACATTTCACTGTTGTTGTTTTGTTAATGACAAAATCAAATTTATACACATACCATATATACTTGTGGTTTCAAGTCTATAAACTTTTGATATTCATTCTGGGCCTGGTGATTCTGAATTCCAAAAACTTATGTCAGCAGAATCTGATACCAGTCTTGAAAAATCATTTTATGGCTTTTAAACTTTTAAAATATAAAATCAAAATTCTCTAAAACTTATAGATTCAAAATTTTTTAAAGAAAACAGTGAGTACAAGGTTTCTATATATTTTTTTCTCTCTCTTGTATAATAATAATACGATACTGAACAAGAAATAAAAACATGGAAAGAAATTTAAACCTACTATTTATCGAGTGTATAAAGTAATGTTTGTGACAATATATGTGTTAGGAGATATTTCTTTGGCGTTTTCCCTGAGTTTTCCCTTCATCTATATTTACCATTTCTAGGCTTTTCACAGTTTGAGTATTGAAATATAATTCTCAGCAAAGTTACTTTATACTAACATCACGAATTCTATTGGTTGTTCAAAAGATTTTATAATACATATATAGCTATGATGAATTTCATCTCCACGACGTATAAAAGGATATGGAAAAACTAAAATAATTTTTCTGTCAAACAATGGGTGATTTTTTATGTCAAAACAAAATCTTAACAAAAGCTGTTTTTCAGTTTATTTGACATAGTGTGGTGACTTATCTGGAGCATTTTCTACAAAAGTTTAACTATGAATGAGAGATAATCGAAGTTAAAAAAAGAAAGGAAGTACGTGATAATCAAGACTTCAATAACTCATTTGTTTTAATGAAATAGCATTTAGTCATGTTTTTCATTGTAGTACATTTTAAATTATTTTCTCTTTCTCATGGCTTAGCGTTGATCCATTGTAGGAAACGGTTAGCAAATAGCAGTTAAATATCTAATTATCAACACCCATTTGTAATTCTTTTAAGGAACTTCAGTAATTTAATTTAAACCACTCTGATAGTTACTGTATCAGCAGTTAGGATGGTATCCGCACTACACGCCACCAGAGGGCGACACAAATGTGTCGACCTCAGGGGAGGGGTAGAGACGACGATGTCATAGACAAATGAGATGATGATATCATAGTGCCACGAAGTTTATCTCAACGTTTTATGAATTTTAATTGCATAGAACATCAAACGAATGGTAAGTGTTGCTATTTTAAATAGGTTCTATAATAGTAAAGTTAAACAGTAAGTTTTCATTTATTATATTTAGTTGTAGCAAAATGATATGAATGAAATCATAAATAGAGGATTAACACAAGGATATGACTTACGTCAGACATTATGACATGCATTATATGTGAATATGTACTTATAAAGTAAACTGTGTTAAATTATATAGAGAATTAAATTAGCATCTTTTTCAGGATGATAAAAGTATGTAAAGTAAATTATTGGTTATAATAACTGCCCCATTCAAATAATGGATAATCTATATAAACTGACAGATGTTATAATAGTTGTCTCATTGACTTGTGAAAGCAGAACAGCAGGTGTGTTAAAATCCTATAGAACTATAGAAACATTGTCTGCCTAAAATAACACTATCCTTAGTAAGACCTTGTAATGATAACATCTTGTGTCGCCCTCTGGCGACGTGTTATGCGGCTATTGCCCTAACTACTTGCACCCTTCTTTTGCTGAACATACTTTACTTCAGCAAATCTTTCGTTACATCTTTAAAATATTGTCTTATAAAAGTACTAACAACTTCACAAGTTATTTATTTTACACTATATTAGAAGAGCATATCTTATGATCCATATAGTTTGATTTCATGAAATAGTATTGTCGAATTTCGTGTTTTACATTATGTAACACTCAGTACAGTAGTACTAAAAATTGACCATCCAATGAAACCTTTATTTCAAAAGTCTACATGTCAGTATTTAAAGTTTAAAAGAGATCTTCAGACAGGTATTATTCTCATTATATAAATATTCTATCCTCAAAGGTTATGTCTATGTTAGAGAAATCTAGCACAACAAACAAACTGTATGTTAACTGAGCGGCCTTATTACTGAGCTCACGTGCTAAATTTGTAGTCTCAGTTTGATAAGCAGTCTTTGTTAGCCCTAATTAAAATTTACAAACAATTTGAAAGGAAAGGATAACAACGTCACTCCGTCATATAAAGAATGTTACAGTACATTGATTTGATGGGCACGTTGATATTTACTCGAGTTTATAGTCATTTTATGTTGTAAACAAACATTTAAATATCAAAAAGCCTATTAAGTTGAGTATACTGGAACATGCCTTAGGTGAATGTAATGTAATTAACTATCTATTCAAACATATTTAAGATATAAACGAAAGCCAATAATGAAGCAGCATCAGAAAAGAGTTTACTTATCTACAGACTAAGGCCACAACTTAATCAAGTGAAATCATCATTAAGTTAGTTTATTGCTTAACTTATAAAGTTGTTTATTATGCAAAACCACACAATGGTTATTTGTCCATCACAGGGAATCGAACGCTGGATTTTTAGCGTTGCATGTCCGTACACTTAGCACTGACCAGCCGAGAGACTAATGAATGAAGGTTGATAGTGGTTTTTGTAGAATAAATTACAACAAAGTAATTTCGCATCTTAATAACGAAACCATGGCATATTCTTTGTGAAGCGCAAACTTTTGGAAAGTGCGGATATTTAGAGCCAATGATGTGAAATAATCGATTTGACATTTAAAACTTATGAGGTAACAGGAACAGAGTGTAACTTACTATAAGCTTCTTTATCAGATAAAAGAGGGTTTTAGGAATGATTACTATGAATAATTACTGTACATTTAGATTCACACAAATGATATATTTAATATTCATTTAGGTGAAAGTTATAATGAACACAATAAATTACTTTAAAATTAAAAATTCGTTAACCAAATTTTCAAACTTTATAGTATTCTCTAATAATCACTTGATATTTTATTGCATATGGTTTTAAATTCTATTTAATATTCAGTGTTACTGAATGCTCTTTTTTTAATATAATTATGATACTTTTCTTTTACTTGCTTTGCTTTGGAATACCCCTTTATTTTAAATTATACAAAAGTTAGTTGTAGCTACATATATACAGCTAACGTTATTGAATTGTTTTGAACATGATTTTGCACAAACAATTAAACATAGGTATAAAAAGGCATTTCACCTTGAGGAAGAATCAATATCTATATAAAAGCCATTACTTTGAAAAGTAAAAATAAATCAAATTTATGCTTTCTTTCTGTTACTAGCCATTCTTTTCTTAGTACATGACCGATGCGTGCTTCAGTCGTTAAGAAAATTCATGCTTGAAATAATTATATCCATAGCTATAATTTTCAAGTGACTTATTTTGAAATGAGATTAAATAATAGTGAGAAATAGTAATCCAAGGTCATTGAAAAACAAATATAGAATTTGACTAAATTAATAGCTTACTTCTGAAACGTATTCCAGAAAAGGTTTTGCTTTTTTTTTTAATTTCGTTGCAATGTTCTAATTAAAATAGACAGATTTAACTGCAACAGAACAACAATTAGGCAAATAGGTTAATCAATTACGGCAATCACAAATGTGTTTTAGTTTCAGAATTTTGACAAAGACGCGTAACATCCATTTGGGCAGTTATTCCTAACTTTGAACTGATGGACTAGAGGGTTAGACCATCACTCTTGAAATCTGAGTCCTCATTGGATCAGCAGCAAGTCTGATGGCTTATGACGCTACAAATTGGGAGCCCAGTACCCGTTGTGGGCACAGCATAGATAGCCCATGACGTAGCTTTACGCTTATCAACAAACAAAAAACAACAACAAAATACAAACGTATAACCCGAATAATTCATTCGTTATATTCTGCCTATTTCCCATTATTACTTTCATCTCTGGATACGAGTGTAAATTTTAGTCTTCCTATATCCTGGTGGTAATATTATCAATATGTCTTTATTGCATAATATAGATTTGATATTCATGTTCTGCCGATCTTTGAAATTAAACCCATATTTTCTTTCTATAAACTGAATAGATTCGTCAACATCCATTTTGTAAACAATAATAGCGGAAATTGATACGGATGCTGTGACTGGACAAAATCCATATTTCAAATGTTTTCATTCGTCACCTCTTACAGAGGGTAACTGAAATGTTTTTCCATTAGTTTTATTCATATCCTCGAAATCGATCGTATTGAAATAGAGGGCGCTGAATTATTCGAGATATCACTCTTATGGCGAATACGGCCACAAAGTGCGAAACGCTTTTTTTCGGCAATGTGGCGCGAACCATGAATCCTCTAAATCAAAGTCTGGGTGAACTAACTATTAGATTAAGGTGATAAAAAGTTTTAGTTATATATATATATTTTGGTCTGCAGTGTGTCATATGTATGTATAATTATGCATGTGTGTGTGTGTGTGGCTGGATCGCATATACTGTATATATATATATGTATATGTACATACACCATTCGATACAATGCAGTAATAAATATTTTTATTGTGTTTTTGTGTGGGCATTCGGAAAAGATTTATTATAATTATAATGTAAAACGAAAAGAGTTTATGATAAACAAGAAACAATTCGTTACCTTAAATAATCAATTATATATTTGTTTTTATTGTTAGTCTATGGGACAGCCTTTGTTAAAAATGTTAAAATATGTATATTCTTTCACTGAAACCTATTAAATTCTTATCCGCTTATCCTAAGGTGGACGTAGTGAAAAAAACTAAGTTTAATTTCATCTACAAACGATAAGAAACCAAAGGAATGGAAATAATTGCTAATACTTCAAGTACGTGATGCAATTAATTTTCTAATTCTAGTTTATATGAAGAAATAAAGAATGAAAAAAAAAGCTCTGTAACTTTCTTCTGAAAGTTAGTCTTAAAAAACAAAATTTAATATTTAAAGTTATTTAAAAAACATCATTAAACAGTAGTAAGAAAATTCTGGTAATTTAAT
The DNA here is from genome assembly GCF_000517525.1 of Limulus polyphemus. Classification (NCBI taxonomy): domain Eukaryota; kingdom Metazoa; phylum Arthropoda; class Merostomata; order Xiphosura; family Limulidae; genus Limulus; species Limulus polyphemus. Next base: position 493,290 of record NW_013665969.1, on the reverse strand, counting down.
TACAATTTAATGGCCCAGCTGATGAGAAAAATTAAAATTTAGCTGTTAAAAAGAAGAGCAGTTGGAGTAAAAATTGAAAAACATAACAAAATTAAAGTTTTTTTTGTCCAAATGTGGGAGAGATATTTAAAACATTTTTTTAAAATATCCATATCTGTCTAATGAGACGCTGTTCATTAAATAAGGTAAAGTTATTCAGGAGCATGATGTTTAGAAAAGGGTTTCTCTTTTTTAAAACGCCATATTGCATTTATTACTACTAATAGATTTTAAATTTGTTTGAAGATAAATTTAAAGAGAAGTTTGAAATGGCTGTTTCTGATATCGTAGGACATTTATCTACGTTATTTTTAAAAACATCTGAGATTAATAAGGGGAGAGAGAAGAACAATATTGTAGCTAGCCATGGGACTCAGGTCGTATTCAGCCATGGGACTCAGGTTATATCAAAACACCTGAGTTCTGAATAGAGTATGTTCATTCTTGTAAATTGTTTGTGTTGTTCATAACTTTTGGTATAAACAAAAAATAATTAACATTTATTTTACACCTACAGATTTTAACAAACGCTCTGTTAGTTCTGCGTGACGTTATGACTGGAATGCCAAAATGAATCAGAAAATTTCTTGAAATGATACCTTAAAAGCATGCTCCGCACTTTGGGGGCGTTATAAGTTTGAGTGTCAATTCCCATTCTTCGTGTACAGCAGCTCAAGAGTCGAAGGTTTGGCATGACCTGGTGATTAGGGCACTCGTCTTATATTTGCGGCTCACGATTTCGAACACGGTCACCGAACATGCTTGCCTTTTCAGCCATGGGCGTTATAATGTGACAGCAATTTCACTTTTCGTTGATAGAACAGAAGTCCAAGAGTTAGGAGTATGTAGTGTTGACTTTCTGTTTTCCCTGTAGTCTTTCACTTCTAAGTTAGGGACAGCTAGCGCAAATAGCTTTTGAGTAGCTTTACGTGAAATTCACTAATCAAACAAAACCAAAAACCTTGCCTCTATTCTATCAACTCAAAATTAGGTGTTGCTGTGCGCAAATAGCGTTATGATTTTACGTGAATATCTGAAACAACCAAGCAAATTGTTGGTATTATAATGGTTCATATACAATGACTCCAGCTCTTATAGGTAGTTTACTAATTAGCAAAATACCGTGTCTTTACACTTAGCAGTTCTGTAGTTCTGTAACAATATTAGTCTACACACACACGTACACACTTAATGTGTTAGTTTTGACACATTATTAATCTCCACGCCAACACATACACACACTCGTTCTGTTAATTCGGATACAATATTAGTCTTCACACACACATACGCACATGTACATAATGGTCAGCGGCAAATGTTGTCCACGAGTCTCAGGCAAAAATACGCAATATGATCAAGAAGGACCGTCGTCTGGAAATACGACACAAGTCATGTGATTAGTTATCAATGGGTAGAGATGATGACGTCATAGGGCACATTGACATAGGCTGTAGTTTCAGGAAATGGCACCAGAGGATGCGTTAATATAATGAGTGCATAGATAGTTCACGAGTGAACCACTAGAGAGTGATGTAGATCAATGTGCCATTAACTTTATACTAACAATCAAAGACTTAAAATTAATATTTTATCTAATTTACATAACGTTGTGTTTACGATTATCAACATCTAAAGTTAAGTACCTTAATAAATGATGTAGCATTGATGACTGTTATAGCGTCTTGATTGAGACTTTGTTACATTTCCAGCCCAACCAACGAGCTTAGGTATTGGGTGAAAGGTCTCGTCGGCAGCGGCGTATAGTCGAGATGTTGTTACGTTTCTTCTCGTTGGAAACCCATAGTAAAGGGTCAGTAAAGAAAGATTTGTAAAGAAATATTACCAGTCTTATTGCTATGTGTCTGGACGTTCCTGTAACTCCATCAAGTCGTCGTACGTTTAACATAGATTTGACATAAGGTTTTTTGTAACTCTATATACTATACAAGGGAAACTACAATTCCTACTATCGGAGTGCTCGTCTACATTTTATGGATACTTGGCTGCATACCTGGAAGTTCTCGACATATGATCTCGAGGCTGTCTTCAATACACATTCCTGATTTTTTTCTCTTCACCGACGAAAATAGAAACTGCAGCAGCATGAGGCTCCACGTTGTACACATATTTACCATTAAAATAATTATTTTATTGATTATCGTAAAACTTCTTCAAGAGTAGATAACATTCTCTCATCCCTATTAGACACCGTTGGCTCTTTAATATAAAAACAGGTCTTTTAATGGATTCAACTTACGGGAGAACTGTGGGATAACATGTTATGACCCTATTGTACTTCTGTTACTACAGTGAGCTTTATTAATTTTCGTAAGTCTTATAAAAATTTCGTTGACGTTTAAGGTGTAAAAACATAAACTCTATTATTATGTTATGTGACAGGAATAATTCTAACCTAATTATAACAAACATGGTTTTTGACCAGTGGTCTTTGGAGATAAATCTAATCATTCTGGTGAATGTCTGACATGGTTCGTATGTGAATTTATACGAATGCTTTTTATAAATTGATTTCATGCAAAAGAATATATATGTCTTTTCTGGTAGACCATATCTTTTATCACGAGGTCCCAGAACTTACAAGCATATCGTCGTTTCGAGAACGTCCACTATGATATTCACGGTACTTGTTGTTCCAACAATAGAGTAACATCACAGTATTTAACACAGTCTCTGTCTTTTATATCATACAAGAGCCCGATAGCGTTAACGTTGCTGCGCCAAAAACGTCAACACATCACATTTTACTTAGCACTAAAGCAACTAGAGATTATGATCTTATGTAAAATATAAATAAATTATAATGCATGATATTAATAACATTGCTGTTACTACAATAAATATATATTTTCTGTAAATATGATAATGTTTACAAATTCTCAATATATATGTGTGAGAAGAATCTAATTTTTACTGCTACAATCAATGTTTTATGTTGTTATGTATCAGATGAAATCTATTAGTTCTTATTCTTGACTTTGTTTTCATTATGTTCAAAGATTGCATAACAAAAGAACAGGTTGATTCTCAAGTTGAGGTCAGTAGGAGAGTCTAACAGAGTAGAAAGTATACAATAATTGTACACTAACTGAAATGTACTAGACTTGTATGAAACTTAATTTAATTATGGCAATCCAGTATTTTATAATTCATACATGTTTCAGTTTGTGTTTTCTTAAATATCAAAGGTAATCGAGATGTCAGTGGAATTTGCCCCTCAGATAAAGTTGAAGAACACAACCTAAGTTGTAAGATGGACAATACTAATATTTCTTTATGTGCAAATACACTCTGAAGATGATAGACTATGTATAGAACTTGATCAGTTATCTTTCTAAACAATAGTAGTTTTAAACGTTAACTACGTGAATTTTAGAGCAAAAACAGAAAATATCTTCGTAATGTACCCAAACATCTTGAGAATGTCATGAACAAATAAATTCATTTTTTACTGACAGTCAAGTTCAGTGATGTACAAAACCCGTTCTTCATTTTTAGACTTACATACAACTTATTTCGGATCTAAAATACATCCTATAATGATAAACAGTAAAGTTGATGAATTTATAAAATGTAAAAGAATTGTATATTTTTGTAGACCGTATCTTTTATTGTAAGAAGCAGCAAAATTAAAATGTTTTGCTAAGAATTTTCACAGATTTTGTTCTTAAAAGCTTCAAAAGTAGAACGTATCACGTTATTTCTGATAAGTTGTAGATAAAGGTGTCCTTTTCTAATTTGAAGTTTAGTTAATAAATGTTTCAGTATCTTATATATATTTTGAACTGTGGTGTCTTTTTGAGCATTCATCTGTCTTCTGTTTATGGCAGTTACTTCCCACACTGTGGTCTATCTGTGTTAAACGTTCGTTTTTCGAAATGGTAAGAATATCACTTATCGAGGCTATATGCATAAAGTTCCAAACCAGCAAGAAATTAGCTCTAGACAAAGATTTGTGAATATATCTATAGAAAGGTAATAATAGTAAAGGTTAAACATAACTATTTATGTAGATACTTTAAACTTTAGCAGAAAATATCAACTTATAAAGCTAAATATGAAAATTAAATTATTTAAAGACTTATATAATTATATAATCTTGAAAAATCCGTCCTTTTCAGGATGATAATTGTAGAAGCCAAAACTATAGAATCAATGTATTAGGGAAGTGTTTTGTACACAAAACAATGAATAATGGTAAAAGCGTGTAAGGTAAGTTATTGGCTATGTTTACCTCGTTCGAATAATGGATAAATTTAAATAGTATGCGTGATAAAAACTGATATACATAATACATTATGTTATAATAGTTGTCTCATTGCAATAATAGTTTTGCTTGTAAAAGTGACACAACAGGTGTATTAAAATTTTATCAGACTATAGAAACACTGCCCTTAGTTACACCATCTGTCTAAAGTAACACTATCCTTAGTAAGACCTTGTAATAATAACACTATCAACCAACAGAAGCACTTTCAGTCTTTGTAAAACATATAATATGTAAGTGAAAACTTTCAAGTAACTGTCCACATGTGTAAAATGAAGTATTTTGTCAAGAACTTATTTACTGTTTAACACAATACAACCAATAAAAATCATAGTTATATGGGTAGGAGAAACGCATACGAATATATTTAATGCATAAAGCCAAACTAGCAAAACATGTGTATAAAGTGAAACAGTAAGATTGTTAAAGTATTATATGATCTATAGAGATGTTATCACGAAAAATCTGTCCTTTTCAGGAGAGATATTTGTAAAAAGTATGCTAAGCAAATAATGTAAAATACTATTGATTAATTTATCATCCTATGAACTATGGTAACATCGACCTTAGTAGCATCATCTGTCTATAGTAACAGTATCCACCTACAGAAACACCATCAAACTGAAAAATGTACACAATATATAATGGAAACTATAAAGTTGATAAGAACTAGAAATTAAAGTAGCAGATTTAATATTTTACTTATAAAGTAAAAGTGTAATTATGATAAAAACTTTATGTAAATTAGATAAAATACTAATTTTAAGACTTTGATTGTGGCTATAAAGTTGATGACACATTGATCTACATCACCCTCTAGTGGTGCACTCTAGTGGTGTCTCTTTGTGTAACAATGACGTCATTCACTCTACCCTTCTCCTTCCCTCCCCCTGAGGCAGCCAATTAACACATGCATCCAGAATGTCCCGATAACTACTCAGGTGTACACAATTTGCTTCCAAGACATATCTCAAACACCTGGAGAATGATACAGATATTCACTCTATTTCTTATGAAAACATATTGGTAAAGTCGTCGGATTTCTGTGCAATTACACTGTTTAAAGATAAACTATAAACCATCCTACTTTGATGGAAATGGAAAGGTTGCAAGAAGGAGTGGTGAGTTTTAGACATGCAAACCTTACAACGGAATTTTTGTAATAAAACTACGATGCAAGGCTATTGTTAAGATGTATGGTCGTCAGAAAGAGCATTATACATGACCGAACATGATGACATGGGCTGTAATAACATTATAAGACTCCAAAATAACCTCTGTAGAGTATATATTTTCTGTTGTTCTAATATTGCCTTGACCAAAAGCATTGTACGTCAGTTCTTATAGAGAGTACATTATAATAAACAACACAGCTAATTGGTGTAAGCTTTCACTACATAGCCAGTTGGTTTTAGACCTGGTAGGGCATCTAGCTAATACAGATTATTTTATTTTGATATAAGCCAGGAAGGTGTGGAATCATTGATTTCCAAGCTAAATCACATGAAGGAGCCAATATTGTGGTACACGAATTGGAGAAAGTTATGGCTATAGAAACAAACATCTTTACAGAAAATGAGGAAATGTATTTGCATCTCTCTTTGCATTAGTTAATCTACTCCTGTATAATTTCACAGGTATTTAGCAACGACTCTTAACATTTTTATGTACCTTGACATGTCGTCCTGAAAATACGTGTACTTTCTCAGAACTGAAGAAGGTGAGATCATGCTTGGTGCCCGTGGGGTATTCAAATTCCCGCTAAATTTATATTAGTAAAATATCGTTTTAGATATTAGTAAATGTTTATGTATTTTTTAAAAACACCTTTATTTAAATCTTTCTGCTAACATATTGGATGAGGCTTGTATTATGTTATGAAATTTTCCAGTTGGTGACCTGCACTAATAAAAAGTGGGAATCAACGATTCAAAATTATTTAAAGATAAAAAGTGATATTACTTTGCATAAATTTTAGAGTATAAATTTCCATTGGCTTAAACTTACCATTAAGCTGTGATAGAATATGGGCAGTACATTTTCTCTTTTTAGTTTCATGAAAGAAGATAAAGTTTGATGTTTTCCGTGAATGTAGCAATTAGATAAGAGTACTAAGTACAATACCTTTTTGTAAATTGTTTCCTAATGCTGTCTTTATGAGACAGAATAAATCCAGTGTCTTATAATAATAGGCTTTGTGACTCGTAATATTATTTTCAGAATAATTATTTTTTTCATTAGTTAATGATATTGCTTTGTTAACAATGCACGTATGTTATAATTGTGTTATAATTATAAAAGTCTATATTTCGTTAAAATAGTTGAATTTCTTTATGATAATTTAACTGCAGTTGTAGAAGAAAGAGCTATGCAAAATATTTTTTTGATTTAACAAAAAAAATCATTCTTAATAAGATGATAATAGAACAGGTTTTCATGAATCATTAACAATTCTTGAAAAATATCATATATTACATTGTCAAAAATTACAATAAAAGTTATTGGAATAAACATAATAAAAAGTTAACAAATTCTGACTTGATCAGGTACTACGTTTATTGCACAAAATAAACATTTGATACACAATAGATTAATGTCTTATACATGAGCTTCTTTGTTTGTAAGTTGTTAGCATTTCTAATCACTTCTGTATGTTCCACAATGTTATTTTATTCCTAAAAATAAAACTTGAATAGCATATGATTAAAGTCCAATGTAGTGACGATTCCTGATGAAATTTTCATTCCTCAATATCACTTGAAAATAGCAGCACAAAATGAAGATTGCGGGAAAAAAGACTTTTCTTAAAGAATAGCTTTCATATCAAACATTATTGACGGAATCATGACAGACATGTGAAGAGTAAATATCAAATTATCATTAGTTGAAGAGCAGAAACAAACGTGCTCAATATCTTTGTGCAATATCTTTATATTCTTTGGATGACGTGAAAATTAAGGAAAGTTGCAGAACCTGAGTGTACAGTAAGTAGTGAAATTTGATGAAAGAGCGAGCAGTGTGATCAGATGACATTAAAAGTGATGTAATCTGACAAAGTAGGCAGATAGTTGAGTAACTTGCGAACAGGGTGAGTAATTTGAGAACATGCCTGGCAGCGTAATGTATAAATGGACTAAAAAAATACAAGTTTTAAATTTTTATACTGTAAGATAAACTGCCTGCTGACTCAACGGTTTCGATCTCAGGCCTCAATTCATGAATCGAAAGACTCTTTTATAGAAGGCTTCTTTCATCTTAAACAAATTGAATGTGAAGACTATGTCACAATATACTAGGGCATGTTTAACTATACTACATTTGGTGGATGATCTGAAATTAGTGTATCTTTATATGTTTTCTTAGTTCTTGCTGATAGATAGGTCAAGTAAACTTATAATTTTCAAATAGGGGGAGTAATTGAGAACACGTCATGTAGCGCATCATAATTAGCAAACACTTGAGTAACGTAATTTTAGAACATGATATTTTGTGTAATTTGAAAACACGAAAAATGGTATAATTTTGAAGCAAGAGAGGTGGTTAAATTAGAAAACATGGTGCTTGAAATAATTTTAACAAGGATGCTAGGATATTTATACAACCCAACCCGACTGAAGACATGGTTAGTTCAACCATGATCTGAGAAGTCCGGAATTTTGTAAAGGAAATGAAGAAAACGAATTACTAATTAAAGTGAAAGAAACTGAGACAATTACTTAATTATTCACCCATGCAACGGATTGCTTTCGATCTAGCTGTTATTTTACCGAAACAGAGAAATAAGGTGAGTATACACTAGTGGCTTTGTCTGGTTATCATAGCATTTAGATTCCTAGAATACTTTAGCAACTATACATTACCACTATGAATATTAAAACAGTATAACTGACACTTTCTTGTTTCCCATCAAATATACATCATGCATTTGTGGGTTTCAGAATCCCTAATAACATAAGAGTAACATAAAAAAGGAAACAAAAATACCATCGGTGTATTAACTCAGTTAACATAGTCTTTGGTCTATAGCTTCGGATGTTTTTTCTTGTCCATGAGAAAGTTTATTTTGAGCAATAAATTGTTAGGTGCGAAATTAAAGTGGCAAAGTTACTAAAGTGTACTTTCACTTATCTTCTACCTGTACAAAAGCCTGAATTTACTTTTTCTCCTCCCTAGTGATGTTCACTTTTTTCACTTATAAGTAACAAGCATTATCACCCAATCAAGCCGTATCATACAGTTTGCTTTTGCTTTCTACATCATTAAATAATTAAGTTTATGCCCAGTTAGACAGCCGTTATTGTGTAAGGTCAACCAGAAAAACAAAACAATAATAATAGCATAAAACTGGATTTGAGATGTATTGTGTTATGCAGGCATACTACATGCTTCTTACTCCCTTATTTAATATAAAATTTTTAAGAACGTAGTTTTAATATATAATACAGTCAAGAACCACTATGTTCCTTTCATCCTAGTTATCCACTGAACTAGGTCACTCAACTAGGGTGTCATAAGCACTTTCTCAGTGGAGAAATTTCTGTAATATCAAATACTGTATAGATATAGACAGTGATCTTTTCAACTAATGGTATTGGTGATGCTCCAAAGATACATTATTCCCCTACATTGTAATGAGAGTAACTGCACTATGAGGAGAATGGCATCATTAACTGTTTTGTATATATATAATGCCATGTTTTCTTAGTCTGCAACATGACAATGAGAATGACTGTTTAGACATATTTTTAAAATATCTATAGATAGGTTTTTAGATTCGATAGAGTTCTCCAGCAATAATACCAAAACATACACTTGTCTACCTTTGATTGTTTATGCATTGAATAAAGGTTGTTTTATTGTATCTTAGATTATTTCCAGTAGCTTTCTTTGATAAAGGCTTAGATTTTTGCTGTGTAATACATTTTTGGCGAACCTCCTGTTATTCTGCAGTTCCTACCCAGTTATATGAAGGTAAAGCAGTGAACTTGAGAGTACCACAGCATTACTCAATCATAGAGGTATTTATCGTGCAGTTCATCCAATTTCTGACACAAGGGAAATTAAATAATTTAAATTTATTTCTTTACAATATACCGATAGTGTACACTAAGTTTTATGTTATTATATTTTATTTTTGACTTTTTATGATCAATCAGTAAAGTAAATGTTTCTTTACAAAACTCTTAAGAATGAAACGAAAGTTTAGTAAAAGAAATGATATTATAACAACCAACACTACCAATATTTTGAAACGCAAAACATATATAAAGTAAAAAGTTATTAATTACACGTATTTTGTTTGGTTGTTGTTAAGCGTAAAACCACATAATGTAATAGCTGTGCTTTGCCTACTGCAGATATAGAAACTTGATTTTTAGCATTATATTAATTACAATGATCTTTTTCTACAAATAAAAGATTACGAATAATTCTGGATCTAACGTGCATTGCAGGTTTAACTGATGATAATGTGGAATATTGTGTTTTACTTGAAAGGGGTTTAGTAGTATTATTTTCATGTTTTTCATAGTTTAAAAGTCTTGGTTTTGTAAAAAGGTTTAAAATGAAAAATATCATAATAATTTGCATATAAGAATTGTATTGAAAATTTTATTCCACACTTATTTGGACGTTCTAGATAGTCCATCATAATTTTGTAAAGCTCACTTGAATAATCTAAAATTTTATTATTATATTAGGCGATTGAAAAAAGATACCCGCGAACAGATCATTAATAAATATAAACATAGGTTCTTAATTTGTGGTATTTTCATTAAGTTTAGCATTCGAGGAAATGAATACGATTAATTGATAGATAGAAATGATACATTTTACTTTAATCTATTATGGACACAATGTTTTTTAGTATCAAGTAAAGTTGTTAGCTTTTAAAATTGATTGATAGTAACATACTTAAGATAAGAAATAAACAAAAACGCAAGCAGATGACAAGAAAAGGATTAATAAAATAATATGTGTGCGTGTGTTTTTTATTCTTATAGCAAAGCCGCATCGGGCTATCTGCTGTGACAATGAACTAAACGTTGCAAATCCGTAGACGCACCACTGTCCTACCGGGGGACAAAATAATAATACAAGATATCAAAATAATAATTTATTGAGAGACAACAATAAAAGTTGATCCAGAAGCAAAGTACTCTGTTACATATAATATGGAAATAAGACATACGAATGAAAGGTAAATTGAAATATTTTAAGAGACAAATAACACTTGAAAGTTTTATAGACTTTTCGAAAACTTGCCAAGTGCTTAAAATCAAACTTTGTCTTGAAATGAACATGTTTAAACAGGTCTTCAGCTGGAGTTTTATGATTTCTTATGTCCATCATATAGTATATAATAGTTTATATATTCATTCAAATGTCATTAAGTTCCATTATGCTTTATAAGTGAATGCAGTTGAATGTACCACGTGGACTTTATATGTCAAGATTGATGGACTTGAATGTTACGCTAAGTCAATCTTTAGGCCTTCATATCATCCAGAAACCTTTTCGTAGCTGATAACGCTGTAATTACAAAACAAATACAGTCAATAAACCATCAAATGGAAAGAGATGATAACAGTAAGTGACATCCGGTAAACATTTGTTAGGGGCTAGTCAAACGTACCTCTTAAGCCTAAATTGTGTTTATAAACTCTTAACTAATTAAACAAAACCAAAAGTTTTCATCTACATTTATATATATAATTTATTTCATTGCTTTGGACTACGCTAGTCTACTATCAGTTATCAGTATTATAACAGTGATGGGTTATATTGAAGACATTCGTCATCCTATATATTCACGTGCTAATACAAACATTCAATATTCGTTATGAATGGAATATTTTTAACAATCGTGTTTTCGTAAGTTAATACTAGAATATATATATATGAATCTGATGGTAAAGTTTGTATGAATTTGCAATGGGCATTTCCAAAATGCGGAAAGGTGTTATACCATATATATTTGTGAAAATAGCCTTTGTAATTATAATATGTATGTGACAAGTCTTCGTCGTTCAGCGATATGACCGTCTATTACTACTTTGTTTACTTGTTATATTTTCCTGTTAACTTCTGCATCATTACGTGCGATAAGTTTGTGATGAATTCAGATTCCCTTCTTTGAGCATTACAATTTATAGCGATTTCTTAAACTTTTAAATGCTCTCTAGGTTGTCAGATATGTTTAAGAAGAGTAACATTTCTCAGCTTATTCTAAATTAATTGAGTATATTTTTAAATTTTGCTTAGTTTTAAATGCAAAATTTTGTTTAATTGTTGAGGTTTTAATATCTCACAACTCTTCATTCAAAGTGGAAAATCAAATAACCATGGTTACTGAACGTTTAGATGAAACTTTCAAATAGTATAGAAACCAGTCATTGAACTTTAAGAGCATAACTAATTCGAAAACAATACCTAAATAGACTGCCTATTTTATTCTCATAAGTCTTAAAATGTATTCATTTGAACGCTCGAAAATTATAAACACAAAATATGGACAAGATAAATAACTCACTAAAAACATATATTTCAAAATGAAAATACACTTGATATCAAAATATCATAGCTTTTTCTGTTATTGAATATATAATGAAATATTTAGTTGTATAGTTGTAACAAACTGTTAAATAACTTGAAAATAATGTCACACATAAGAAACGGAATACTGTTACATAAAACCAAAGGATATCTACTCATATAGATAGATAGCACATTAAAGTAACCAGGCAGAATAGTAATCATATGGGAATATTATGTAAAATGAGGCAGGTAATCCTCGCTACAGAACATCACGCCAGAATGAATGTTGTAAGCTTCTAGGCAACCAAAGGCAATTGTGTCCTGCTTACGATCTATAAATATACACAAAACTTTGTCCCATGAAATAAAATACGTTATCATTCAAGAAATATTAAACAATACATATACATAGAATCTGGATCAACTGAAAGAATAAAAATAACTGTATGAAAATAAATAAGTTTTATTCTAACTAACACTGAAAGCATATAGTATTCAAATTAAATATTTTAAACTTATGTAGTTGCATGACTATCAAGCTGAGATATATGTACTTATTCAAGCCAAAAATTTATCCTTTTTTTTAATGGATGTCTTTGTATTTTTTGCTCTAAATCAAGTTATATCACTTGTATGCAAGGTAGGTACTAATGTAAAATACTATACAAATACTAACAAAAGAATATGCATTGGATAGCTTCTAAAAAAACAAGACAATACTGACTGACCTCCACTGAGATTTTTGGACTTCTAAAATAGATTTTAAAAATTAACAGCGAAATCAAAAATATGCAGTACGTTTATAGAAAAACAAACATGTCTATTTTAAATGATCTTAAAAAACTATGTTTGTATTTTATGTTCTCGTCAAAATTTCGAACAAACACTCTTTTTTCAAGACAAGCCTGTCGGTTAATAACAGGAACGTTTTAGAAAGAAACATAGTTTTTCTATGGTGATTTAACTCCAAAAGTCTAATTCCTTTATTTTATCACCTTCGCATTTTTCTACTTATTTATTCGCAATCTATTTCAAATGACTGTTGTTTACGATTAATACAAAAGTCTATACCGAATCTCGTAAGAGCTAATATTAATTGAGTTTATTGTTTCTGATTTCATTAGAATGTTGTACAAACTGAAACTGAAGTAAGGTGACGTTGTCAAGTGCACTTCAATTTACCGTATAATTAATTACCTACCTGCCAATAAGTATTTTCTGCTGTACAGACGTAGTAAGTGGAACAGTATCTCGGGATTTGAAGATGCCAGCGTGAATTATGACAGAGGATATAAAACTTTTAACCTGCATTAAAGATCATCCACATTTGACGTCATTAATTACATCATCTCTTTCATCTAACAAGTCTATGCTGTACTTTCAATACAATTTAAAAACATCTAAGGCAAGAGCATATATTTTTAACGAATTACGATCATGATTTATCTCTAATGCCACTGAATAGCTGAATTGAATATTTAAGAAACATTGAAGAGGAATCCAAGCTTACATGGCTCCAATACTTTTAGCTCTTTCGCAGAGGTGTGACTATCATTATAAAATCGTGTAATCAGCAAATAAGGAAATATATCATACCTCAGCACACTAATGCGTGTTAAAAAAGTTGCTAAATTATTATTCATCTACTATTATCCGAAAAATAATTTAATTAGATATATTAAATTAGAAAAGATACAATAATGGATTTTGTTATACAGCGTTATTTTGTTTATTCTGTTCGCTACATTCGCTACACTAATCAAATGTCAAGTACTTTTGGGAAAAACAGCGCGTTTTGTAAAAAAAAGATATTCTGATTAAACGCTATGTTTTTGCTCGCTTAGGGCAACCTAAAAGTGTTAATTATCTTTATTATTATCTATAAAAGTAGTACTCTAAAAGTATTGAAAGATCAAGAACAGTGTATACAGAGATTATTGGGCTGTATAAGTTGTTAAAGAAAGTGTAAATGTTTACATACGAAAATATGTTTAACTCTAGAATTGCCGAGAGTGCCAGGGACTCTATTGTATTTTTAAGCAAATGTTTCTTAATTATTTATGCAAGAAATTGCTTGTGGATCCGCGATTGTGTTGGAAATGTTCATGTGTAAGCTAGCAGTAAGCTCGAAGTTCTAAAATTCGGCGGACACAGTGCAGATTGTGTAGATTTGCGTTAATAAAATCAAACCAATTGTTTGATATAGGTTTCCGTATCAATCACACAAAATATTTAAAGAAAAACACCACCAATATTGCTTCTAATCTTACTGATCGCTGCTGAGGTTCATTATGTATTTTACACAGGAAATAAGCGATTTTCACCCAATTTTTCTTATCAGTTCTTCACATTGAGTTGGGCCTAGATTGGCATAGAGATAAGCGTATCAGATCCCGTTCAGTTGTTACACATACACTAAAACAAAAACAAAATCGCGTTCCCTACTTTAGGGCCATAGGTACGTTATAAGAGTAACGGTTTAAATTCGATCAACGTAGGAAATTTTCAAAGTGCAAAACTTTAAAACCGTGCTAATAAAAGTACTTCAAACTTAGAACTGCGTGACTACATTTCAGGACAGTATTCTAAACATTGCTATAAATGTAAATATTAGTTATTTTAAAGAGTATTTTTATCGGTGTTTGCTTTTCTGCTGTTAATGAAAATGTTCAAAGTAACAAGAAATGGTGGTTCAATTCTGTAAAAATAAAATAAAAATGAACTAAATTTAACGTTTAAGAACATACAATAAAATGACATTTTTACGATTCTTCATTCTATACATTTTACACTCAACTCTTTTAGAATTAATAAATAAATGATATTCTATCAGAATAACAAATCACGTTTCCATCAAATATTAAAATGGTTTTGAATATTACTTTATTTTATGATTTTAAGCTACTTATATTGTTGTATAAATAAATTTCTTGAATTATATTTATATTTCATTTTGCTGTTTGTTATTCATGTAACTGACACAAATATACTGAAGAACAGTTATGTTACAGTGAGAAGGCAATAACAAATAAATTGGGTGGCACACTCTCACGAATCTTTGTATCTGTTCGTGAATTTTCTTCCCTTGTCATTAAATATCTTTTTAAAATTCATATTGACACATAATTGAACCGTCATACCACAACAAAGTTACGACTCACTTTCACACACTTCTTTCTTGGACGGAACAAATACTGTGGAATGTGATAACACAGAGAGAGAGGGAGGTCAAGAAGAACAAAATACAGTAAGCAAAGTAGCGCTGATGGAAAAAAAGAAAGAAAAGCCACTGTTGAAACCAGTAGTAGCTGATGTTGTGTCTGCATCATGCTGCATTGCTGCCGGTTTTTCTCCTGGAGTTGATAGAAAAAAAGGCATTTGCTGCATTAACTTTTCTCCAATTAAATCATTCTATATTTCCTTACCTGAGAGTCTTGGGTACATTTTAGATCAGAGTAGTTTTTCTTTAAATCACATGAACAACGTAATATAATTTAATTTGCACTTACTTTTGAAAGTTAAAGTTTCATTGATTCATGAGAATAGATGTTTCCTTACTAAACATACTAAACATCATAAAGATTCGCTCATAGTTTTTGAAGCTTACCCGTTTTTCCATCTGATATAGAAATATAAGGGACTACATGTATAAATAACAGGTAATTCATTATGATTTTTACAGGTGCAAAATTGATACCTTACAGTGCGTATTAAATACTTTGTTTTAATTACATAATAAATAATGCTTTTCTATGTCATTGTGATTGGAATTGATTTTACCGGGAAAAATGAAATCATTAAGAAGTAAAAATAGAAGTGAACTATAAAGCTAGAGTAATAAAAGTCCCAATACTATAGCAAATGTTTTACATAAGCCTGATATTTCGCCATGTCAGCGAGCTTATTTGGAAGCGACTTTTCGATTTGATGGTAACAGGTCCCGTCATTACTTAATCTAAAAATAACTAGAAAACTTTTAAACAACATATACTTTATCATATAATTGAAACCACATATAAAATGATATTTTATTAGAATAAGCCTGTAATTAATGAATAAATACGATTATACCGAACTATAACCAAATAGCGTTTGAGTTCCGAAAACAGTTTAATAATGATATTATCAGTATGAAACAGTTGTTTCCTGTGTTTATTTATGAAGCGTGTTACATCACAGTTTGCTGTGCAAGATAATGAAGTGAACTTTTGAGAATAATTGCTTTAATCAACTTTTCCAGATAAAAACATACCGTTGACTACATGTACCATAACGCTCGTGGCATCAGCGTTGGAAGGGCCACATGTATAATTTCCTGAGTCCAAGGCTTTGGCATTCTTAATATAAAGAATGCTCATTGCTGCATCTTCACTTGCCTTTTGTAGCGTGATCTCACCACGAGATGAGTCGTAATTTATCATGCGGTCGTTGTGATACCAGAAGACAAACATTGGCGGCGAAGGGCTCTGTCTAATTATGCAGGTAAGGTTGATGTAACTTCCACTGCTTACAAGCAAGTCTCGTTCTCCCAGGATAGCTGCTTGAGGGACTGAAAATGTGATCCACAGAAATCTTATTGATTTGAGTTTTTCAGTTTCACTACTGGCTAATTAAAATAGCATAAAGATTTTTGTGCAAATCAAGAAAGGAGCTGCAATCACAAAGTATAAACACATACATAGAGTTAATTGCACTTGATAAACACATACATAGTTAATTGCACTTTATAAGAATTACTTACATCTGTTAATGTAGTGACGTGTCGCTAAAGCTGAATTTGAAGTTGAAAAGATTCAAAAAGATTCATTCCAGCAACATTTCACAATTATTGGCTGTTTACATGAGAACGATAGCAGTCTCATTCGACCGTATATTTGCCAAGTCGACGTTGTATAATGAAATTTTGTGACTTTTGTCTTCTTAAAAATGCTCTTGAAGGCTAACTCCCATGCGCAGTGGAGTGTCTATGAAAAGTTTATCAAGAAATGCGACCTTTTGTCTTTCTTAGAAGCTTGTTACAATTGAAATAGCGATGTCGCGTAGTAGTGAGCAGTCATGGTAATCAGACTGAGTACTATTGACGATGAAAGGAGTAGGTCCAACGTTAGCACGCAGCATGTAACATGACACTTATAAAGTGCGATTAATCCTCATTATTCTTACCACTGTGAACTAATTTTACCTTCCGAAATAAACCTATATAGGCTTAGAAGAGTATTGCAAATGTCGTAAAAAATAACGTACCATGCTATCCAGGCAAAATAAATAAATGTGTTCGATTATGAACAAACAAAATTATGAGATATGTAAACTGTATGAGATTCACACTTTTCTCATCTCTTCCTTGAAAGCTCTGATATTCACTTATTACCTGTTTCAATATTTGTATTGTGTCTATTATTGCTAGCTAAACATATTTTTAATTGTTTATGCTTTTATGTTTATTGCAGCAATTAATGAGAACTGCAATTACTATTTTAATATTTTTATATTTATGTTCATTAAAAAGCTTCTACCTAATGATTTTAATTAATGAAATCAATACAAATTTGGTGTTATTTAATATGATAATCTTTACTTCCTTTTATCTGTTTATAAACAATTAGTGAAATCTAAAGCGTTAAAATTTAACTGAAAATATGCTAGAGTTGAGTTCAAAGACAGGAATTTTTCTTTTTATATTCAAAGAAAGCATACTTTTAAGTTTAACACATATTCTGGCCCTGATGGCTCAGCGCTAAGTCTGAGGGATTATAACGCTAAAAATAAGGTTTCGATATCCGAAGGTTGGCAGACCACAGACCGCCCATTATGTAGATTTATGCTTAACAACAAACAAACAAAATACACGTAAATATTTTCTTTATAGATTTATAATCAAACAATGCCTTAAAATCATTTACCCGGTAAGAAAATATTGTAAATTCGAAACGGCGAATGAAAAATTGTAGATCGCAGAAAGATCACGTGCTTTCGTAGTATTCATTTGATACACATCATTAATGAATCAAAAAAGTAACTAATTACGAAAAATATGAAGTTTGTAAATAGGGTTATAAATTATGTGTAGTGTATTTTCCGATAACTGCATCCATGAATTTATCAGTTAGCTGTTTCAAAGTTATAAATGGAAGAGATTTGTTTCTTTTCTTACAGTTTAAAATATGCGCATGATGGTAGTAGATTTGTTCGCCTGTTGTATAATATCTTAAGACTTGTAGAAGCTGATAATTTCGTTATTCATTACTTTCATTTCCTCTTCCCTTGAACAATATTAAAAGCTAACTTTCATCATACAGTTCAATAGATATTTGTGAAATTATATAGTTTTGCTAACCGTAAACACTTGTTTTTTCAAGTTTGTTGAAATTGTGAATAGTGAGTTAAGACATAAAACATTTTAAACCAAAGCTTCAATAATGTCATCAAAGTTATTATTATTTTTTCAAGTTTGTTGAAATTGTGAATAGTGAGTTAAGACATAAAACATTTTAAACCAAAGCTTCAATAATGTCATCAAAGTTATTAATAATTTTAGAGGTTGCTGCTTAAGACTTAAATGCATCACAATTTCCATTTTGTATGAACAAAACACATTCTTCATAGTTATTATTTTAATTTATAAGTGTTTTGTTTGCTTTTTTTGTATTTCAAAAATGAGGTCAGGCATGGCTAGGTGGTTAGGGAGCTCGACTCGCAATCTGCGGGTTGTGAGTTTGAATCCCCGTCCCACCAAACATGCTCGCCCTTTCAGCCGCGTGGGCGTTATTATGTGACTGTCAATCCTACTATTCGTTGGTAAAAGAGTAGCCCAAAATTGGCGGTGGGTGGTGATAACTACCTAACTTCCCTCTAGTCTTTCACTAGTAAATTAGGGACGACTAGCGCAGACATTCTTCGTGTAGCTTTGCGTGAAATTCACAACAAAATATAATATCTCATAACTAGCATGTATATCTTTATTATATTATTGTTGATAGAAATACATAGTAACATAGTAGCGTCATAATAATGCCTATTTCAATGTCTATCCTAATAGTGAGACAAGAATATTTGGAGTACGAATCTAAACAGCTATTTCCTAGAGAAAAGGATGGAAATATTTTTACTTTTGTTCAATGTATCATATAATATCTAATTTTTATACTTATAAAATATAAAATAATGAATAACTTGCAAACCAAATATAGAAAAATCAGACGGCATTTTTTTATCTTCATATAGCTGAGTTTTCACTGCTGAGAATTTCGATATATTAATGATTATTATGTTCGTTTTTAAAGGAAGAAACCTATGCATCTGAATATTGTAAGTTTACGAACAGCTCTCAAAGTATCTAAGTTTATATATTTTATTATTATTTTCTAATTACACATATTTACTATTGTGCTTTGATAATTTTCGTCACTGCAAAATGAAACTGTTAATCTAATTTAATTTTCTAATAAAAGATATACGTTTCAGCGAGGATATAATTTTATGTCCAGTGTGAATATATTCTTATGACTTTTGGCTTCATTAAACCACGAAGTTTTTTACAACCATCATAAGTTAATATGGTAAACAGTGTTATACCGTTAAAAGTAAATACGTTTGTTTTTAGTTTTATACACTTAAATCTAAGCGAGATAATATTTTTCAATATCTTTACATTATTACTTACATTTATTTTTCGTTGTACTGAAATCGGCTTTATTTAAGCTGTATAATGTATTATATGCTTTCTAATATTCAGCTTATATCTTATGAAGTCATTCACTGTTTTTACTTTTTGAAAAAAAATCATTGTATTTATTTTTTATTATTTTTTCATAATTTACATAATTCTGTAAATTAAAAGTGAAAACTAAAGTAATTAATTAGAGTGACTCTACATTACATCATACACAGTCAAAGAGAAACAAGCAAAGAAGGAACTTTGATTTGTACTAACACTTTACGCTGAAAGAAGCAAATATTAATTATTCATTATTAACAAATATTGCTGTCCATATAAAAATACTTATCATATTTATTTTGAATATGTTTATCTACTTAATCTAATTATTTTGCAAAAATAAACAATAGGTACTGGAAATGACAGTTTATTTCTGTATCTATAAAGCAAGCCGTCTAGTAGTAGGGATAATATATCTTAGAGATCCAGAACAAAGTTACACTTTTTTAATTACATAACATGTATTTGCATTGAGTTCAAATTTGCATCAACGAAAATCATTGTATTGTCAGATAAATTACATCCTCGTGGCCATGACCATTTCATTTCTAATACAAATCCCTTTTGTTAAAGGACTGAAAAAATATCGACTATATCTACTAAGTTTTTTATATGTTATTTAGGCTATTATTCAGTAAAAAATGTAAGCACTATAATTCTGAACGGAGATATATCCAATATGGAACGTACTCCTGCTTCACTACTTAATTTCACTGTTGTTGTTTTTTATTCAAATATTGTATCACGTAATAGATTACAAATGAACGTTGAACTTACCAAGGACTGTCAAATTAACAAAATAACTCATCAAGGGATGTGTGTTGACCTGGCATTCATAATCTCCACAATCTGCAAGCTCAACTAATGTAATCTTCAGGATCCAATCATCAGTGTGCGCTAGGTGCACAGCTTCAAACCTTCCTTCCGCTGTATAAGTTGTTTTCCCAACGGTTAACACGTGGAAATCGCGTCGTCTGATCCACGAAACCTACAATAATAAAACCAACAACATGACCAGATATGGATTGTCTGATCTAATGTGAGCTAATATATCTACTGAAAGACAAAAGAAAAGTTGAGCAGTAAATGAAACTGGAGAGCTGGATATCATCATAATTTCAAAATGAAGGAGTATAAAGCTGTATGTGTAAACAAAAACGACATGAAATTAATTTTCACAACTAGAGAGAAATAAAGCGTCATAGGATAACATTATTTAACACTGATATAGATAAGGTGGTGAGAGCTGATACGTCAAGAAACTGCAGCTCTCATATACTCTGTTAACTTAAAGTAAGCTAACATGTCTATACACGTTAAAAAAATTTTAACATGTTTTTGAATGTGAAAAGGCGTACGAATCAAAAATGTACGGAAATATCACCACTAAAACTACTTCAAAAACTAATTAGCATGATCACAAGAGTTTGGCCTCAAATACTATGGTACCAGTTTTAATATCTGTAATCCTAAGTTGATCTTTAAATTTATATTTAAACAAGTGAAAATATTTAAAATACTTAAGTCACACGTGCATGCTGTTACAGGTGAATCAAAGAATGGTTAATCTTTATAATAAATCTTTAAAACCGTAGATTTGATAAATAGAGTACTTAAATACAGGTATTCGATTACTGTGCTTCAGATACTAAAGATGCCTAATCATTTACTGACATATGGATAGGTCTTCTATGAAAAAACTTCTTTTGTAAAATGGTAGATTATTTCATTTTAGGAACTGATGACTGTAGCATATTGCTTGACATAGTTGTTAGAAAATTAAATTTAACTTCAACTGTAGAATAATAATAATAATAATATCATTTTAATATCTTGATTCACATCTTCATTAAGTAGAAATATAGGTATTAAAGCGTGGTTGTGCTTTCTCTCTGAAATCGAAAAGTTTTTAATTTTAAATATTACTATATTATTATAATATATATATATATATATCCTAACAACACGAGAAATTTGTAATCTGAGGTAATATCAAAGGTATAACAATGTTTAACTTAAAATTTTTCATGTTTCCCCTTTAAGAGTTATGTTCTCATCAAGTGTTTTTCTTGCAAAATTGTTTATCATTTCCCAGAAGGTTAGCGTTTGTTTTATCTTCTAATAAATGTACTGATATTTTAAACAGTTGGAACATTTTCGGGTGTAGTTAGTCATGTAAATATTCATACCATGCCGTTTACTTTCCACTTGTAATGATTACTTCCCATTTCATTAGTTAACAAAAGAAATAAATATAACGTAAGAGCTAAATACTTTTACGTTACTGTGCAAAAAACACATCCTTGCGGTTCTTCGACATACATAAAAAAATTACACTTTATTTTCGGATAATATATCATACCATTAATAGACGTTCAGAGACGCAGTACAATATTTTTCAAGTTAGCTTAGAGCTCTGTTTTGAGGTCAGTGGGATATTTATGTAATATTTTAACAAAGCACCAGGTTTCCAGCTTCAAGTTCATGGTTTTAACTCATATGTTATATCTTTAGTTGTAACACCTAAATAATGCCTGTTATATTAAATCTTTATATTCAAAATTAGCGTTATATTATAACTGCACTCACAAGGATTATTGGTCATATTACACCTTAACGACTAAGAATTATTGGTTATAGTATACATTAAAAGCCATTGATTATTGGCTATATTATACTTCAACGGCCAAGGATTATTGATTACAACATATCATTAATTATACTATATTCTGGCGGCCAAGAATTATTGGTTATATTACATCCTAGCAGCCAATAATCAAATAAGATCACATACAAAGAACGTGGTTGGTTACTTTGTGGAGACTTAAAAATCCTTTGTATGTTGTTGGGTCAACAACCTATGTTATACAAAGTTTCCATGTTTTTTGTGAGAATGAGACAGCAGAGCACGAAATCAGCACTGAATAAATAAGCAATGGTCACGCAGAGTCAGCCTGATACCAGGATAGAAAACATTGAATGTGAAAGTTTGGTTGACACAAACATTTACTTCCTATTCCCTCCACTTCACATAAAACTGGGCTTCATGAAGCAGTTTGTAAAGACCTTAGAGAAAGATGGCTATTCCCAGCTCTTTCAGAAAGAAACTTAAAGAAGGGATTTTTGTTGGGTCTCAGATTAGGAAATTGACTTTGGATGAACAGTTCGAAAGGACAACGAGGAAAGTTGAAAAAGAAGCGTGGCTTGCCTTTAAATATGTTATTGACAAATTTTTAGGAAACAACAAAGACCCAAATTACGAAAATATTGTCATAGCATGTTCGATAAATTCAAAGAGTTGGGTTGTAATATGAGCTTAAAAGTTCATTTCTTACACTCACATATTGACTGTTTCACTGAAAATCTCGGTGCCGTCAGCGAACAACAAGGAGAAAGATTTCACAAAGATATCAGAGAAATGGAAAGGAGGTATCAAGGAAGGTGGAACATCAGCATGATGGCTGATTACTGACGGTCATTGAAACGAGATGCTCCAGACGCAATACATAAAACAAAGACCACGACACGTAAATTTGAGACAAAAATTCATAGATTTCACAAAAACAACAACAAAAAAAGATCAGGAAGAATGAGGGTGCATATTCGTTTGACATCAATGTTCTTCTCTTTTCTTCAGCTTGTTTGTATTTTTGTTAACAAACATAATAATAAAAATGTTCATTGTTATAAACGAAATAATAATCTGATCTAAGTAACAGTTTTTTCCCGATTTGTAAAAAATCCTTACGTGACAGAAAAAAAAAAAGATTATTAGTTTCGAAACCTGCGTAACTAAATTATGGAAAATCCGTTATTAAAAGCAAAACAACTTTTATGAAGTTTAAATTCGCAGGCCTGTGTTATTGATGTTATTATACCTTAACGGCCAAGGATTATTAGTTATAATAAATGGCAACGGCCAGTGATAATTGGTTATATAACATCTTAACAGCCAATGATTATTGACTATATTATTCTTTAAGAGTCAAGCATTATTGGTTATATTATATCGTTACGGCCAAGGATTATTGGTTATATCATACCTTAACAGCCAAGAATTATCAGTTGTACTATATTGTAATCGCTTAAAGCCTTTTGTTGTAATATACCTTAATTAAAAGCCAAGAATTATCAGTTGTACTATATTGTAATCGCTTAAAGCCTTTTGTTGTAATATACCTTAATTAAAAGCCAAGAATTATCAGTTGTACTATATTGTAATCGCTTAAAGCCTTTTGTTGTAATATACCTTAATTAACGGCCAAGGATTATTGATTATGCTATACTCTAACAGTAAAAAATTATTGGTTTTATTATACCTTAACAGCCAAGGATTATTGGTGATGTTATACCTTAAGAGGCAAAGCAGTATCAATATCCTAATAGCAAAGGATTATTGGTTATATTATACCTTAACGGTCAAGGATTATTGGTTATATTATACCTTAACGGTCAAGGATTATTGGTTATATTATACCTTAACGGTCAAGGATTTTTGGTTATATTATACCTTAACGGTCAAGGATTATTGGTTATATTATACCTTAATGGTCAAGGATTATTGGTTATATTACACATTAATAGCCAATGATTATTGATAATGTTATACTTTAACAGTAAAGGATTATTGATAATGTTATACTTTAACAGTAAAGGATTATTGATAATGTTATACTTTAACAGTAAAGGATTATTGATAATGTTATACCTTAACAGTAAAAGATTATTGATAATGTTACACTTTAACAGTAAAAAAATATTGGTTATACAATACTTTTTCGGCCAAGAATTATTGGTTATGTTACACATACACAGCCAATGATTATTGATCATATGATACCTTTATGAAAAGGATTATTAGTTATATCATATTGTAACTAATAATTAATATTGTAACAGCCAGAGATTATTGGTTATGTCACACATTAAAAACCAATGATTAGTGATGATATTACACACTAAAAATCAATCAATATTGATAATATTATACCTTAACAGCCAAGGATTATTGGTTACATTATACCTTAATGGTCAAGGATTATTAGTTATATTACACCCTAACAGCCAATGATTATTGTTTATGTTAGATTTTAACGGCGAAGGATTATTAGTTATCTTATATTGTAATGGCTAGTGATAATTGATTATATTACATCTTAACAGCCAATGATTATTGTTTACGTTATACGTTAACAGCCAATAATTATTGTTTATGTTATACTTTAATAACCAATTATTATAGGTTACATTATACCTTATCGGCTAAGGATTATTGGTTATATTATACTTTAAGAATAAAGGATTATTGTTTATATCATACCTTGACAGTCTAGGATTATTGGTTATATTACACCTTAACAGAAAATGATTATATAGGCTAACAGCCAAGGATTATTGGTTATATTTTACCTTAACAGCCAAGGATTATTGGTTATATTTTACCTTAACAGCCAAGGATTATTGGTTATATTTTACCTTAACGACCAAGAATTATTGGTAATATTACACCTTAATAGCGAAGGAATATTGCTTATATTATACTTTAACAGCCATGGATTATTAGTTATATTATATTGTAACGGCCAGTGGTTACTAGTTTTGTTATATATCAACGGCCAATATTATGGGTTATACTATACAGTATCAGCCAAGGTTTATCAATTCAATAAATATTTTTCTTAAAAGTAACTGGCGTTGTCCACAGTAAATTGTTGTGTTAGTTTTTGTGTGTTATAGGGGGAATGATTGTCGTATTACACCTATGTTGTGGAAGACCAACGGTTATTTTATGTATGGGATTTAGTGATAATGGTTATATTTATTCATAAAGCACTATTCAGTTTTTATCTAATCTCTTATTAACACTAGATGTCTAAGCAAGAATACACAAACAATCCTGAAAGTTCTACTAATTTCATTTCATAATTTAGCTATACGTATATTTTACGAATATGGAAACGTGTTTTTATATTAAGTTGGTTTTATACTTTTCTTCTCACCATTTCTAAACTTACATATAATTAAAAAACAAACAAACCACAAGCTATTTTCCTCTTCTGTTTATTCCATAGCAGATATTTCAGCACCAGGGTGTGTCTGTAATCCATTAACTAGGATTATCACGCTTTAGTTCTCAAACACCCCCGCTGATATCATTGCAGTCATGCTTGATTGGCGTCTAGTAAAGTAGCTTTTCGCCATTGATGACTTAATGCCTTAGCTAATGAGCTGTCAAGCTTATAACTAACCACGTGCAAGACCTCGAAAACTGATTTCAGTCAAAATATTCTTCTAGTCCATATTAATTTTCTTCCGTGAAATTGATCACGTATATACTTAGTTATGTTGAGGTTAGTTACGTGGACAGACCTGATTTTAAGTACTTCTAATCCTTTCACATTGATTAAGCTGAATAATGCAAAGTAACTTAAACATTTGTGTGTGTGTCAAGAATGTTTAATATAGTGTATTAAACTCTATTTTATTCCATACACACAACACAGTAATTTATAACTAATCAGCAATTGATCGTTAAAGTTTGTTGTTTAACTTGTGATTAATTTGTTACATTTGGTTCCACAAAAGTCATTTACTTTACCGTAAACGAAAAATAATTAGTAGACAGCTCGTTTAATTGAATTTTATAATACTAGATGGATGTCATAGATAATCGAAAATCACGATTAAGGTAGAAATACAATGATAAATTGTAAAATAACACCTCCCTTATTAAAAGTATTATAATTTATTTTTACAGCACTCATCACCTTCGTTATGAGTAGAACATAAAAAATCGCTCTGGTTGTGACATTTTTTGTTACGGCAATACTGCCTGTTGTCAGGTGTTAGAATTAATCTAGAGAAACTAACATCATCAAACAACAGATATCTGAGTCAGATGTACGTTATACAGCTTTTTTGGATTATCGAAATGTATGTTTGTTTGGAATTAAACACAAAGCTACACAATGGGCTATCTGTGCTCTGCCCACCACCAGTATCGAAACCCGGTTTCTAGCATTGTAAGTCCGCAGACATATCGCTGTGCCACTGGGGGGGGGGGCATCGAAACGTCATCGGAGTATTTGGGTGAAATAAATGGTGCAGAGTAAATTTTCCTAATATATTTACAGTTATAGTTATCAAGAATTAAGGAAAGTGAAAACATAAGACATAATAAATGAAGTATAATTATACTCAAAATTAAAGTTTACCACGATTTGTAAGATAATAATTTTGCTTTGGTAAATACCTTTTTTTTTCTAAGAAAATTTCTGATGGCGTTTAGTTTTATAAGAAGTAGTTGCTGTCGAGTAACAATATCATATTATAATTTATAAACAGATGCAATTAAATGCCAGGATGTTTCATTTTGGTTGGTTTAAACAGAAAACGTGTCATCAAGGAGAAATAATCGTGGATGCGGGAATTTAATTTAGATATATTTTTTACCCTCAAACATTCCAATGTATTTTTTGGTTCAATATATGTAGTCGTCGTCTTGAACTAGATTGGATATAAAATGTTTTCAATTATATCTTTTTCTACGCTCATTTCATTAAAAATTTGTAGAGCGGATGTAGTGTGCTTTCCGTTTGCTTATAGTTTTTATA
Source organism: Limulus polyphemus (assembly GCF_000517525.1). NCBI lineage: Eukaryota > Metazoa > Arthropoda > Merostomata > Xiphosura > Limulidae > Limulus > Limulus polyphemus. The sequence continues at coordinate 466,100 of NW_013665969.1, read as the reverse complement.
AGCAAAAAATGGCGTCACGATATCATGTACATTAATGTTCTTCAAAACGTTACACTTCGTTATATATATAGAATAGGTTTTCTTCGTTGTGAAAACTTCAACTGTATAAGCTTTTCTTTCGGCTTTAACTTCATAGGAAATTACAACCATTGCACGATTAATAACAATTTATATATATATAAAGACGAAACGTGTGTTTGTTTGCACCCTACTCCGAGCCTACTGGGCCAGTCTCAACTAAACTTTGTATGTAAACACTACGAACTATGGGGAATGTCCTAAGGGAGTCAAAATTGAACATAACCCTATTTCTACTTTGTAAAGCCTGTTGGTTAATTACTCCCACTCTATTGAGTCAATCTCAAATAATTTTGGCAGATTGACACTTTATACAATGTTGAATATTCTAAAGAGAATCAAATTCAAAGTATGAAAGTTGCTGGATTGTTTTCAAACAACAATTGAAACATATGATTGCTGTTAAACTTACATTGTTTTAACTAAGTTTAAATATTCTCCGTCAGTTGACGGATACTTATTTGTAGATCAAAGTAATGGAAATGAGAATAGGATTCAAATTCAAATTATTCTGATGATCAGAACCTGATTGAGGGTTCTCAAATTACTAATATATCTAGTTTAAAGTAAATTAATCAATAACATATTAGCCCTCACTTCAATGACTCTGCAGGTTTAAGACGCTAAAAATCGCGTTTTGATACTCGTGTGACTTTGTGATTAACAACAACCAACGAACCAAATGTTTTGCTTATAAAAACATTCTGATGATGCAACGTGTTCAGTAAGACTAGTAATTCAGACAAGTAGAAGCTACTAAGAGTTAAAAAAGTTAATGTATTCATGATGCTAAATATTTCAGAGAATTCTTAATCATCAGAGGACAAGTAAAAAAACAAAATAAGTAAAAAAAAAATCAGATTTTTAGTACCAAGCACAAAATAGCATTATCACCTTTTAATTTGACACTTTGTCCATAATACTAGAGTCAAATACTAATTGAATGTTTAAAATCATACAATCTAAAATAGAATTTATTGAAAGCACTGCACATCCATTAAATAAAGAAACATAACAAACAGGGTATTCAACTATTTTTTTAAAAACGACCAATTGTAAAATTGTTTCTAATGTAAGCGCTGCGTCAATATATTAGCGTTTTCGTTTCGAAATCTGATTGAAAGCATGATAACAAACTGTGCTTTATGAACGAAGGAGAATAATCGATTTCAGACAAATATCTTTTATCCAAAATATTGCAACTGTGAAAGTGTTAAGATTTAAAAACATATTATATATGGTTTAATTTACTTTAGTTGTTGTCGGGTTGTCTCTTGTAGTATTATTATTAATTAACCATATGTAAGGAATAACTGCTATGCTTTTAATGGCGTAAATAAATAATTTAGAAAATAGTTTTACTAAAGGAATCTTGATAGTTCGTCGGAAGTCATCGTATGAGGTACCTGTTTGTTTGTTTGTAATTAAGCACAAAGCTACACAATGGGCTATCTGTGCTCTGCCCACCACGGGTATCAAAACCCGGATTTTAGCGTTGTAAGTCCGCAGACATACCGCTGAGCCACTGCGGGGCTCATATGGGGGTATGGAAATAGAGGTGCTATGTAGATGCTGAGTTAAGGTTGTGTCATTTCACTAATTCAAAAAAGAAAAAACGTTTTGTTGTAAATAAGTTACTTAGGGGCTCGTGAGACGCAACAGTATCATAAAATAAAATCTTATTTCTCACATATATATATATATATATTTATATTTATTTATCTTATTAATTAGCAACATGATGTTTATATTTTTATATGACAAATACAGTTTTCTAAAGTTTTATACATAATGTATGCTTAATAGTAGTATGAATAGTAGTAGTATTGCTAAGTGAAAGATAAACCTCGTTTATTTCTTTCGAAGTTATCATTTTACTATATGATACTTAAAATATATCATGTAGAGACACCTACAAAAATGTACTATGTTTTTGGTTATTAAAAAATTACGCCAACGTCAAAATAATTCAAAAATACAATAACACTAACTTAGTAAATAAATACTGATTTCATCGTTTCAACCCATTGCACCGGCCCGGCATGGCCAGGTGGATAAGGCGCTCGACTCACAATCTGAGGGTCGCGGGTTCGAATCCGCATCCCACCAAACATGCTCGCCCTTTCAGCCGGGGGGGGGCTTATAATGTGACGGTCAA
>NW_013665969.1:452032-462864 GCF_000517525.1 Limulus polyphemus | reverse complement strand
AACAAACAATCTCTCTCCCGGTTTTTGTGATATAAAAGTATTCATATGTTAATCTTTCTCCCTGTATCTTCGACATAACGATGTTTACAAACGTTGCACCACACTTAACGGAAATCTGAAATCACCCGCACACGTTTTTGAACGTCTCAAATAACCAAACACATTATCACTGAAAACAATATCGAAATCATTAGAAGACAGCAAGACATTAACAGAAGAGAAACAGCTGAACCATAGTGATAAAGTCATTAAAGCCAAAGCTAAATAAATATCCAATACTTTATCCATTTCTTTTTTTACTAAAAAAGTTAAACTCTGACGCCACCTACAAGCATTGTTCTCACCATCACGAGTCTCCCCAAATATCGAAGAAAAGTATTATGTTATGAAAAGATATCGCGCAGAATCAGATTTTTCTTTTGTAAATGGTGAAAATAAATGTGGTTATGTGTGCATGTTGAATATAGAATTTAATTACTTACATATACCAGAAAGGCAGAAAATATTTAAAACACACATATTAGATTCGTGTAAAAAATTCAAAAGTACATTTCTACTTTTCATCTGTAGTTTAGTATAACTTGTGTCAAACAGCCTATTGAACCTCTTACGTGAAAATCATATAATATTAAATATCAATTTTGATTAATGTACGTACCTTGCATACAGCTCTCACTAGTATTCTCTATTAGAAAACACAAGATATTTAATTTTGCTTTTAATTTGTTGTGAGGAACCTACTAACTAATTAATCCAAACATTCAATAACTGTAACTTTTCCAGCAGCGTAATTCTGATTTTACTTATTACAACTTTTGACCCATATTATCGAGTAACAGTTACATTCAATAAAGTAGTTTGAATTTCAGAGGACGTTCATTCGGGATTAATCAAGTTTTTTCTCTTAAAGTTGGAAAAAATATGTCTAGCATAAGTCCCTTTGTGGTCAACGATAAGTTTATGGATTTGCAACTCAAAAATCCGTGGTCCTATCTATTACCCGCACTGGACAGAGTGTAGATATCCCACTGAGCAATGTTGCACTGAGAAACCAACAACAGAAAAAATCTAACACACACATATTGTCTGTCTAGTTTATGAGTTATGCTTGGATCGAGTAACCCGCTGTATCATTAGTTTTCAACTAATAATGGACTGAAAAATAATTCATACATTAACCTGTGTTTATTCGATGTGAAAGGTAAGTCAGAATTTCGTGTAGCTAAGAATAATGCCCTTTCAAAATGTTCATGTTTCACCGATATAAAGCTCAAAACAAAACACTTAAAATGTAAAACACAATAGTTAAAAACATAAATTGGATCTATTGTGGTATTCAAGTACACTGATGTCTTACGTAATATCATAACTATCCATATACATTTCTCTGGCTTCTGCATGAGACGAAAACAGGAAACAGAAGTATAATGGTAACACATTTATAAGTTATGTCAAAAGCTCTAGTGCGCTATCTCACAAGTCCAGATTATCAGCGTCTTCAAGGGATATAATTTCTCAACTCATATTTCACTTTACCACGTATCAATATTTTATACATCTGAGACAGGCAGCGGACAGTGTTAGTGTTGGAATTTTGTCCTTAAATGATGTATGTTCATATATATTCAGACAACTTCAGGATTAAACCTATTTTAAAAGACTCCTTACGTTAAAAAAAAAAGACGAAGGACTGAGAATTTCCTGAATGAAAAATAGCAGAATATTTAAAATTTAGATGTGTCGTAGACTTGAAGAATAGATTGTTTGTACAGATAATAAACGCTAAAATTTAAGGCTCGATCCCTGCTATGAGCATAGTAAAATGCGTTATGTGGCTCAGTGGTAAACTTTACGGATTGTATTGATAACATTCGGGGTTCTTACAGTGACACAGTCTGGGAAGTCCATTGTATAGATTTGTGCTAAAAACTATCAAACAATCTAATAATAGCTTATAATGGTACTGAGAAATAGAATCAGAAATTCTTTTTTTAAAGAAAACGTCTTCAACTATCAAGCTTATGATGAAATAGCTGAAAGTTACTGTATGTGCACTAACTAATAATTAACATTTCACGGAATGCAAGATCACTTTAAAATATATGAATAAAACTAAACTGGGTTTATGTTTTACGGATTGTATTCGTGTTTTTTAAAAGTTATTTTGCTTTTCCATAGAAGCTGTGAACGAAGGCGATTTCACTTTTTTCTATTAAGATGTTCTTAAATCATAATTAGGCTTACGAAATTACATTGTGGAATGATGACAAAATGCAAATAAATAAAATATTAACGAAACAAATAATTATTTGTTCTTGGATCTGGATTTCTTTTACTTTATTTTTTTTCTCTATCATAGAGCTACATTTATTGATGTTGAAACAGAATTACTACAGTTTGGTTGTTTGTAAGCAAAAAGTAACACAATGAGTTATCAATGCCCTGCCTACCACGGGTATCGAAAGCTGAGTGTTATCATTGTAAGCCTGCAGACTTTCCGCTGAGCCACTGGGGAGCCACTACTATACGAACTTGAGTGTAATTTGTGTTTCACTCTGTGTATTAAAGTCTGAGAGAAAAGTCGTGTAACGAAGCATTTAAACATAAATTTATGCACTCTGAGATTTTGTAATTGAACAAGAAATCCTATAACTCGAGCGTTTTCAGAAGTTAGACTTACTTTTTTTCAGGGTTAAAAATCTACTTCCCGAAATCGCTCAGTTTATTGTTTATTTTGTGATATATTTTACTTTGTCATCAATGCGTTATACCTGTGCCTTAATAAGTCCATCATTTACTAAAATTGCTTTCTTTAAAGTCTGTATGTTGGAATCGTATGAAAAAATATTTTTCTGAGAGTATTTGGACCTTTGAAAATCTCGGTTAACTTTGAAGGTAAGGAAATATTAAATTATACGATTAAAATAAAGTTTGGCGTCTTTGAAAGAAGCCAGTGCTTATCTAGGGAGAAAGGCACTAAGTACAAAATATGTTTCTGTTTTCTGCCATTTATTCGATTGTAAATGAGTTTTTAAGTACAAAATTTAGTCACTCGGTATTCTCCTAATGACTTACCTGTTGATAGAAAACAAGGGAAGTTTGACAGAAACTTGACTTTATGTTACGACAATAATTTCGTATTATTTAAACTATTTATTTAGTCTTTATTATAGTTTCTGGTATTGCAGTTCGAACATGAAAATGAAAAAGTGAGTAATATTTGCAAACGTGAACAGTGAGTGTACATATTAGTCATGCTATAAGGTGTAGGATACACCCTTAATTTCACTAATGGAATATATTTACACAGAAACTACTTCCATTGTAATTTTTGTTGGCAATATTTAATAAGATGCAATTAGTGTTTTTTGCCTCTTATTAACTTTTTTTTTTTACTATATATGAAGAACGTGACAAACGAACAGAGTTGGGAATGAAAATATTATTCATGTATGGGATAACTGTTTCTTTTATACAGTTTCTAGGCGATTTACATATTACTTTATCCTTCAATAAAAACACATTTTAGGAAACTTTCTGCCCTCTAATTCAGCACGTTTCACCGATATTATGGTAACATGCATCCAATTGGTTTTGCATTCAGGTAAACAAGCAATAAAACTGCTATTTAAATGAATTATTAGAACATTAAAAAGTTTTCTAAGTGCATAAAGAGTTCTACACTAAGCTATATCAGATATTTATTAAATATAAACTATATTACCTCTTGCCTGTTTAATTTACAAAACTTTTTCTGTGATTTAAGATTCCGTAGAATATTTTTTTAACGTTTGTACAAGATATTTGACTGAGTTATTTAGGAAATCATTCTAATGGGTTCTGGAGAATTATTTCTATAATTTTTTAAGTACATATCATTATTTTACTTTCCATATACCAAGTTTGCATAATTTAGTAAGAATTTGATCACCATTCTCAAATCATGTAAAGACATTTCACAGTATTCCTTAACCAAAGTTCACTGAACGCTGCTTTTCAACGATCGATATCATGGTGTATTTAAGAAACAAAGGAGTGGCGATCTGAAATTTCTGGTCATTAGCAAGATCTATAATATTCGTTCCTCATCCTTAATCGATGTTTGTGTAGGAGAAGAAAACTGAAGGTACAATAGCTACGTACAATTAAAGAAAATAGAACAAAAAGTCTCCTGCCCACGCGAATAATTCAAAAGGTAACATACAAATTTTTTTCTTATTTTTTTAGGAATACGTTATATAATGATGTATGTAATTGCATATAACCTCAACAGTTACTTCAACGAAAATTAAATCAATTTGGGCTTAATTAATACATGCATTATCTTATGATATTTGACTAAAAGAAACTTTTTGTTTCTAACTAAGTATCTTATAAAGTAAGTCTTGAACTAATGTAAAGTTTACGACCTTGGCTTATGAAGTAAATGTTTTACTATTGAATTATATTTGTTTTAATTTTTATTTTGGGTATTTATTTGTTGGTAGCACAGCTTCAAACTGATCTTCAACCAACTTAATCAAAATATTGGATGCATAGTACATAAAATACATAATCTTTAACAAAGTAGAAATACACATATATAAAACACAAACGTATCAATAAATATATTCTAAAAAGTCAATAACGAATAATGATGATAATTTATATAACATCCACAAAGAGTTAAAACAAGTAAATAATGGAACAATTTAAAAACATAGAAAATCCAAGCTATTTAAGATAGATTCAAGGGACTTCCAAATTTTTATGCAAAATAATTTTCATAAAATAATCTCTTTTCTTAATTATCACGAAACCGAAATGGAAAAGAACAATACGAAAATTCTTTAAACATGCCATGATAACTTACGATACCAGGCATCTTAAAGACGTCTAAGTTGGGTTTCTAACGTGAAACTCATGCTGATTCACTCTAAACCTTAAGTCCACTATTTAACAAAGGTAACTCTCATCAAATGTTGTGCATTATAACACATAAACTGACTTTTTAGAAAGGCAAGGAAAAAAACCTTTTGATTTGAAATGCAATAGTTCCACCTGTATTTCTAAAAATATTAATATTGGTAATATATGCTAAATTACAGAGATGATATCTAGGTTATTAGAATATTAATATTGGTAATACATGCTAAATTACAGAGATGATATCTAGGTTATTAGAATATTAATATTGGTAATACATGCTAAATTACAGAGATGATATCTTAGGTTATTAGAATATTAATATTGGTAATACATGCTAAATTACAGAGATGACAACTTAGGTTCTTACACTGAGTAATAACTTCTTTTTCTGTTTTTAGTATTTTTCTTTAACAAAGTAAATGATTCAAGTTTTTAGGTTATCTATATAAGTTACAAAAACACTAATATTACTTTCGGCTCTTATTGTACTCTTAGATATACAGGAGGCAATCAAAATCTTCCACGTTTTCATGTTAAACTTGTAATTCTGGGATACATGCAGTAGCAAATGGTAACAATTCTGACTGATTTTATGCTTTTGGACCATGTAATTTGGCGCGAAAGTTACAAATGTCAATTAATCTCTTTGGATAATTTTTATTTAATAAAACATTTTAAATTAATATAACTTAATATTTTTTGTCTTTATTGCTTACAATCCATAAAATTATCTTTGGTAATGTATATTGAAGATTTCTTTTGACATCTTTAGAGTGGTTAATTTTAAGATCTAAATGAGCGTGGGTATTGGTCGGTTTATAAGATATACCACTTTCTAGAGAGCCAGTGTCAGATATTTCCATTACTGTATCCAGTAAATATATTTTTATACACCTTTTCAACAATGAATTTAATGTTTTGATCTAGATCATTCAAAACGTGACTAAAATCAAACCAATCATCAATGTATCTGAGCCAATGCGACTTCACATGCGAGCTAGCATTTTCAACAATGAATTTAATGTTTTGATCTAGATCATTCAAAACGTGACTAAAATCAAACCAATCATCAATGTATCTGAGCCAATGCGACTTCACATGCGAGCTAACATTTGACTTTATTTTTTGATCAACAGTCACTTTCATTTATTTTTTTGTTTTCCATTTCAGTTTTGTGGTAATCAACAAACATGTTATTTATTCAAAAAAATGGAAGTACTTTGGATTTAATTAAAATGATATCGGATTTTTCGAATGTTTTTAAATCATGTTCTATTATTTACAAAATTAAATGTTTATGAATTTTATATAATGTGTAATCATTATAGCGAAACAAACTTCGTACGTAGAATGTGAATAAAAGCATTGTTAAAGATAAGAAAAATATAAAATAAATTATTCCATTATATTTAAACTAACCTCTGCTTACAACCGTAATGTATGAAATGAAACTATCACTAAAACAAAAGTGAAAAATTACGAGCAGATATGGATTTGGAATTCCACGATACTCCTTATCTAAAACTAGCATTCACCCAGTTGTAGGAAGGCAGTTTCTCCTAATGACAGAGGAAAGCGTGGAATGAAAAGGAAACAAGTTGCTAGAATCAAACCACGAGGGTGAAAAGTAGAATTTATCTCCCAAATATGGCAGTTCAGCCTCTTTCAACGACACATACCTGTGTTAACAGCATAGTGAAACTTAAAATATATAGGTCAGTAATAGCAGAATTAAATTCGGATTTTATCGCTAAGTTCAAATAACGATTAAAGTAAATGTATTTATAAGCTATTATAAGGTATTAAGGTAGCCGAGTGCCCATTTGGGTGCAAAGATGTTAAGCAGAACGAGAAACTGCCGGTTATCAGTGAAGTTTTGTCAAGGTTATTCTTGTGTTCGAAAGTATCTCCTCTTGAAAAGTTTGTAAAGCGTAAACGTCGAAGAAATAAACAATAAAGAAAAAACAAAACAAATCTTCTAGCTATTGGCTGTTTCTCTTCCTACTAAATACTGATACAGAATATAACTATAAGTGGATTGCGGATAAAATAATTTATACCTTTCCAGCTCAGCAAGTGAGCGTAATCTTATTCTATTATGTTTCACACCGAACTAGAAGCTTCTGAAAAATATTTCCATCTTTTGCTATAATGGAATAAAACTGTTTTCGTATCAGTGTGCCAAAACACACCAGAAAAGATATAAAGTTCATTTTTTGTTGTTACAAGTCTCAGTTGCGTGTTCTTCAATATATATATATAATGTCCTATATTGACTTATACAAAGTTGCTGTTGAGTAGATATGTTAACATTCATAGTTTATAAACGTATATTTCATTCACCAGACAAAAGACGTTTATGTTCCTTTCAAAAAAAGATTTGTTGCTGTTTCTTATTAAGCACAAAGCTACACAAAGGGCTACTTGTGCTCTGCCCACAACGGGTATCGATACCCGGTTTCTAGCGATATAAGTCCTCAGACAATCCGTTGTGCCACTGGGGGTTCCAAAAAAGAACATAACATACAAGGACGATCCATATTTACGCTCCTAACAGTACTAAACAAAGTATCTGATTGAATATTTACAATATGTTGTGGGTAAATTATAAACTTACAAGTCACATAGAAGCGTACACATGTATGAAATAAAAAAAAATTCTCATTCACACGTTATATCATCCTTGTGGTAGGAGTGTTCGTGTATAGATCCACTGTTCGCGTCCCCCTGACCCCTCCTCCCCAAATCACACTAAACACTTTGTGATCGTTGGTGACGGTAAAAGTAGTTCGACTAGAAGTAGCCAAAGAGATGTCGGTGGGTGCTAGTAACTAACTACATTCTCTTTAGTTTATCAGTTCAAAATTAATACGGCTATAGCAGATAGCCCTTGTGTTGCTTTATGTGAATATCCGAAATATACAAAATTGATAATAAATAATAGTAATAATAAACTTTTAATTTGGATTTTGTTTTAACGAAAAGTCACACTGGGTTATCTGCTGTGTCCACCGCGGGGAATAAACCACAGATTTTAGCGTTGTTGTATGTCTGTACACTTACCGTTGTCCCGCCGGGGGACTAAATTTTTAATATTGGTTTTCAACGGTGATGAATAACTGATGATTTAAATAAAATATTTTAACTATACAATCGCAACTGCGCAGAATAAAAACAAAAACAAACATTGTTTTACAGAAGCGAAACAGTGGCACAGCGGTATGTCTGCGGACTTACAACGCTAGAATCCGGGTTTCGATACCCGTGGTTGGCAGAGCACAGATAGCCCTTGTGTAGCTTTGTGCATAATCAAAAACAAACAAACAAACAAACAGAAGCGAATAACTTAATTTGCTATTTACTATATATATATCAAAGCAACCATCAAAGTATGACTATGATACATACCTTATTTGAAACTGATTTTTATAAATAGTACCAAATGCAGTTTAACATAAACAATTAAGATATTAGTTTTACCATATTCAAAGATATATTACCTTATTCCTCTTATCCGGAAAATCCATTGAAATATAGCCTAAATTCACAATTCGTTATATTTTTGATAACAGTTTGTTTGTAATTAAGCACAAAGCTACGCAATGGGCTATCTGTGCTCTGCCCACCACGGGTATCGAAACCCGGATTCTAGCGTTGTAAGTCCGCAGACATACCGCTGTGCTACTGGGGGGCTTTGATAACAGAGTAAGCCTTCTAGGCAGAACAAGATGATAAAAGTAACATCAAAGAGACTCCACCTTTTTTCTCTGTTTCTCCCCGATTACTGTAGTTGTGCTTAGTGTGAAGCTACACAATAGGCTATCTGCGTTCTGTCCACTGCGAGGAATCGAACCAATATCTCAGTGGTTAAGCTCGTATACTTAAGAGAGAACCCCCTATTACTTAACAACTCAGTTATGAAATAATCTCATTTTACTGAAGGGTCCACTTTTTAGTGACCATTTTGCTTTAACATGCACTATATCCAATGTAGCTGACGGTGAATTATTCTATGGAGTTAATATAAAATGATTTGACGTGCGTGATAGAACTTAACGTGATAGGTTGTTAAGGAAAATCCTTCATTGCTCATTTAGATAAAAAGAAAAACAAATGTATTATAAGTCGGTAAGGTAATTTGTAATAATATATTCATGGGTATATAGACTCATTCTTAGGCAGTAAGATGGCCATTATCGGTAGTAAGTAAGAAAATAGTCGAGGTATGTTAATTAAGAGATGTAGCTTGTATAGGGCGGGATTAAATGTAAAACGAGTTGTGAAGGTATGGTAGAAGTCGTTCCTTTCAAAAGATGCATAGGTCAGCAAACAACATTATACTTTAGTTAGCGGCGGAGTTTCTTCATTACATACACATGAACTCCGAGAATACCCCGCCCTATAAGCAGCTGTCAGTGAAATGTAATCTACCACTGAGTAGATGATAAACTGCCAACCTTAGAAGATTGACTGAAACACGGAGGCTCGCTGAATTACTGATAAGCTTTGTATTTATTCCCAGTTAGATAAATATACTGTACCGCCGGGAAAAGGTAGATAATTATACATCAATATATAATAAACAATTGGGCTTCAGAGTATCTTACTTAAAAGTGGTAGAAATCTCCAATTGTCTAAAAGTTTTATAAAAATATTATAATTTTCACATGATAATGTAAACCAAATGGTAAACAATACATAATATATATATATATATAAACATCAGAAAACAAAAGCACTGAATCATAATTTTAGAAAAATAAGACTTTTGTTCGGTTAATAAACTCAGTATCATGATACTGAGATAAACTGAAACCCAGTTATCTAACAATATGTATTATAGAGAATGGTTGAGTGTTTAAGAATTTCTTTATTACTAAACTGTTTTTTTAACCCAAATGTCTTTCCATCCGGTATTTTTTTTTATATTGAATGTGAAATGTGAATGTGAAATATTATGGAAAACAAAATTTCATTCTTTGTTTTTGTAAAATAATTTTTCTGAAAAAAAGTGAAAATCAAGAGGAAATTAGATTTGACTATCTTTTGGTATATCTTGTCAATTCTGCTGAGTTCCAACCTAATAAGTCTAAGAAATAAAATATGAGACATATGGTAATTGAACCCACAGTTTATCACCGTTGTTTTCAATTAGGGTAGGGGGCTGGTTTGAAACTCATTCTTTCTCAGTTTAATATTTTTTATAACTGTATAAAACCTCTATCGAATAATGTGCCGGTAGTATTAGTGTTCGTTAAAGTTTAATCTTCCCATATCTCTCCAAACATGAATATACAGAGAGATATAAAGGCATGTTAGCATGACTTGAGAATTCTGTCATGTTTCATCCTAATAAATCAAATGACGAAGACCGAGGCTTGCGGCATTTAAACCCAATAACTTAGTTACTTAGAGAAAGTGTTTAAAAATAACGAACTACTCTTGGAAAATACCAATTTGATATCTTTTTACTTACAAGTTCAATAGTCAGCTCTCAAAATGGCTTAACAGCAGTATACGCAACTTGAAATAATTATAGAAACATTGAATAAGTCGTATAAAATGTAAGTATTACGGAATTACTCGCCCTATGTTAAATGAAGATAAGCTGTATCTAACTATAGAAAAATGTTAAAGTTTATAATGTGATTGCCTGTCGTCCAACCGATTAGGCAAAATAGGAAGTCATACTATTTACAGCAGTGGTGTGGAGAATACACTCGTGGCTCCCAGGACAGATGTGGCACGCGACAAACGTGTAGATATCAAAGATTGAGGCGAAAGTAACTTTTTTGATAGGAGGCGTATGAAAATATGTTTGGTTTTTGTGAGATGTTCAAAAACGTGTGAAAATGCTTTAAGGTATTCCTTAAGTCTAGTGTCAATCTCTCTCCAGGCCCGGCATGGCCAGGTGGTTAGGGCGC
>NW_013665969.1:448886-451032 GCF_000517525.1 Limulus polyphemus | reverse complement strand
AACTGCTAAATCCAAAGTACAATTAAACTACTAAATTTAAATTATCAGTTAATTCGGTTTCAGACCATTTGAAATTCTAATGCATAACAATATATATATATATATAGCTTGAATGGTAAAAGTACGATTGGTAACTTATTATAAAGACATAGCTTATCGCCCCCCTCATTTACAACTTGATGGTTACTTTATACAAACACTCTTATGCTTTTTAAGTTAGTTAAAAACTCCAACACAAAATTACACAATAAAGCACTCTCAAACAACTATGTTCCTTAGGTTTGCTGCAATTCTGGAATGTTATTGAGGCAGAATGTCCTGATGTCTGATATTCCGTTTGCCTGTAATAGCTATATTTGATAAAGTTAACACTTAATGAAGAGAGTCCTCTACATAATAAAATATATGACTGAAAGAAGATAGTAGTAATCAACCACAAAGTAAATGAGGAAAATCATGGACAAATTTACTATTACTATAGAAAAGTCTTACTAAGTGTATTATAAAATGTTCTAGAATCACGTTTAATTATTTGTTTTCCTAATGGTTACATTTGTAAGGATAAAAATATTCATCTATAAGTAACATCTCTTAATTACACAGCTGGCAAAAAAAAGAAACAACTTCGACTTAGATGATTTTCTTCCAGAACGATAAATTCTTTTGAACTAATTTGGTGATGAAATAATGTGTTTAACTAAAATTCCTTTCGGCAATGAAAGAGTCGCCAAGTGTTTAACAACCTAATGTCGGCGTTTATAGTTTACCAAATAACTATTTTCTTCCTAAAAAAAGGACAAGGTAAAACCTACTATGATTCCAACACTAGAGCTAAATTATCTTCCCTGAGTTTTATGTGCATAATAGTTAATGTAAATTCTAATTGTACCTCCCGTTTTTAGACATTAAGTATAACTTATGATTCTAGGCGTAACTATAACTCTGGGCATAAAGCTGTAAAACAAATATTTGTTTTTCTCATAATTTCTAAAACTTTATAATTTTGTTACTGTTTCACTACGTGCAGATAATACGTAGAGAAAGAAGAACAAAAGTTAATTAAAATGCCAAGTTTCTTTACAATGTTCCGATGCATGGGAAAATCAAAAATATTTTAAATAACTCAAAAGCTTTCTGTCCAAGAAACATACCACTGAAACTTGCGGCTTATCCTATGTAAACGTATTGAGAAATATAGTTTTTAAAACATAATTATTAAAACAAACATTTCTTGCTTTTAGGATCTTTGCAGTGTCATGAAGTTAAAATGAGTAATACTGAGGAAAAAATGTATATTTTGTATAGATTAATATGTCGTATAAGACCGAAAATAATATGTTTTCTACCTTATTTAAAGTCTACTTTAAAGTAGTTATTACCCTGGATCAGTACACTTTAAACATGTTCAGGTAACGCTCGTGAGATTCCTAAAACTACTGATGTCGTTAATAAACCTGATTTAAATGCAATATAATCAAATAAACACTTAATGCTGCAGTCATTCTAGATATATCGCTTAGTAAAACAAGGAATGAGAGATAGCAGGTGAATTTCGTATCAGTTTGGCCAAACATATATATCTTTGTTTCACTAACTTGAAATTTATTTTCTGGTATTCTACAATTAATGATATATCAACTTTGTCAACATGCCATGCTTATTAACCCATAAATAAATTCCATCTAATTTGCAAGTTACGTTTTATAATAATCTTTGTTTTATTATGTAATGAATTGAATACTTTCTATAGAATAATAATGAACGTTCCTTCTTAATTAAATCAATATTAATAAAATTATTAATATGTTTATTGAAAGTTAGATGGCGCTGCATTGTGAATGAATAATGAAAGGCTGAAAAAACGCTTTAAAATGTACATATATATATATATATACATATAAATCATGAACGAGACAATGGCTCATAATATATATCGCAAGGAATTGCACGAAACTCTAATAGGACTTTCTAACAAAAAGCATCTCGAACAGTAAAGATTCAGTTCAAACAACACTTTAAAACCTTTACTGTTGACTACTAAGGCTGTACATATATATATATATATATAAATCATGAACGAGACAATGGCTCATAATATATATCGCAAGGAATTGCACGAAACTCTAATAGGACTTTCTAACAAAAA
>NW_013665969.1:437657-448608 GCF_000517525.1 Limulus polyphemus | reverse complement strand
CTTTCTATAGAATAATAATGAACGTTCCTTCTTAATTAAATCAATATTAATAAAATTATTAATATGTTTATTGAAAGTTAGATGGCGCTGCATTGTGAATGAATAATGAAAGGCTGAAAAAACGCTTTAAAATGTACATATATATAAAAAAGGCACAAAAAGCACGCATGTTAGACTCAAAAATAAAAATAAAATCCGCTTAAAACGGCCTGTTTGTAATTCTTCTTCATCTTATTATTATCTTGTCAGCCTACAACAAAAACGACTTGGCATATTGCACCCAAACCTTTTACAGAATACTAAATAAGGTACTGCGAAGGTCGTAGGGGTATTGAAAAGTCGATTTCTGTCTTCTATATTTTACATAAGCTATAAACATCATAATTCTAGGGTAAACGATGTTATCAATTCCCCTTGAACTTACTTTCTTAGAAGCATCTGGCTTTCCTTTAAAAAACTTAAATACCAGCCAGTAATACATGAACATTAGGTGATTGTAATATGTAGATACTCAATGCTTTGTACACTATACAATCGGTATCTTTAGGGAGCTAACCCCTATATTATGTACGAAGTGAAGGAGTAAAAATAAATCAATACACATAATATTAAATTTTATGACACACATTCGTAAAATAATTACTTTAAAAGACACAAATGTTTATTTAAAGCGATGTTTTAAACGTATATGTTTTATATGAAAAGGCTGCTTTTCTACTGGTAAAATTTTATACGCGCTTAGCAGATATTGTGTTTTAGTCTAGGCATATATTACCCATTCCTATGTATTATATATATATAGAGAGAGAATTTAGTTACACAGAAACTATAAATGCTCATTATATTCTCAAAAAATGACAATCTCCAGCTACAGCTTAACAATTTACATCTCGAACTAACGCGATCAAATAGTCAACAGTTACAGTAAATCATCATGAACTGTATCAGCTAAATACTAGCTATGTTTATTATCATTACAATGTATAAGTTCAGCTACCATATCAAGTAATCCTTTGCCCATAGTTAAGCATAACAAATCCAGTTAACAAGATAAATAAAAATGGGGAATTTAAAACTTGCAAATAAAGATCGCAAGAAAAGTAAAAAACAACGCTTGAGATACTGTAGACATTATTTACTCAAACTACAAATCCATATTTTGAATCCACCAAATGTAATTCCAGTTAAGACCATGGAACCAAAATAAGAGTTTGTAGTTTGAGTATATAATGTCTATAATATTTTCAACCTTGTTTCCTTACTTTTTTATGGTCATTATTATCATATTTTTAAATTCCCAATTTTAACCACATCATACAACCAAATAATTATTTGTTAAAACTATAACATACAATGAATAGGAAATGTGCTTGGATTATTTCCTAAAATAACAGTTGTCTCATCGAGTGACTCCTGATACTTAGAAACTTCAGCCACAGTTTATCAGTAATTCTTATTTCTCATACACTTTCTTCTGTTTACAATTTTCGTGTTTTTAACACTTTTCTTGTTTGAAACGTAATGGTAAAATTTCAAATCGATAAAAATTTAAGCATACTTGGTTGCGTTTCAAAATATCTAAGCTTTCAACTACAATATTCCACTGAACATATTTTGCACACTCAGCTCTGAGGACGATATAAGTGTGACAGTGAATTCCTATATTCAGTTAAATGTAGCTATGTTGGTGTAAGCAGTGGTTACTGCTGATTAACTGACCATTCTCTGGTCAGCAATACAAAATTAAGGGTGGTTATGCCTCAACCCTTGAAAATTCTGCATTAGGTGCCATTCAAGTTTAAAATGGCTAATAAAAATGTGATATAAAAGTTTTGTTACTGACAAATTAAATACACAAATTAAATGTATAGCCCAAGTTCATAGGTATTAATAAATTCATGTCTCAGTGAAAAAAAGCCACAGAACGCAACCTAAGTCATTAATGAGTTTCATTTGGTTTTTCTCAAATGAATTTTCAGCAATAAAATTATCAAGGTTTGCCTAAAATTTCTACAAGAAATTCAAACACATTATTTTATCATACACCAGAGCATGGGCATGAGATATGAGTGTGGTTATATGAATAAAAGTCTAAATTAATAAAAACACTTTTCTACGGTCATATATTCCAATATGAAATTTGATAGAATAGAAAGGAATATTGAGATGTTATTGTGACATCCAATCTATCTATCAAATTGTAAAAGCATTTAATGGTCCAATCATATTTTCAATGCACACTCTGTACAATCGACATGAACTGAATGGACAGTTTCTGTGCAACCACTAGATTCAACAAAGTTCTACACAGATCAATACTTCCATTTTACTCACTCTCAAATGCTACAATTTTCAGTTACAATTTTGACATATCGCAGTTCTTATATGGGAACAATCTATGTTACAAGATATGGGAATTTCTACTTAAATTTAGTTTTACATTTCTAACAGATAGAAATTAAATTCATGCGCTTTGCTGATGTTTTATCTTTATAAGTTTATTTAATTAGTACGTCATATTGATGTTCTTAAGTGTTCGTTACAAAATCTTTCTGTCTGTTCATAATATATAGTTTAGATAAAATGGGAAAGTATCTTAAAGAGAACGAAAAGCTGTGATCAAGTGCATGCAATATAGACGGTATACCTAAATTACTAGCGAAAAGAGTCTTATAATTTTGTACCATTACTTGCCTAGGACGAATGCCAGATCAAGTTAAAAATTTCCAGAAATGTAATACAGTGACATGAATTTCTATGCAAACACCTAAGAACATGAAAATATTATCTGTTTATTTTTTGTCTCTTGAGAATTTGGTTGTTTCAGCAAGATATGGTAAAATCATGGTGCTGGAAAACAACCTAATTTTTGTCGTGCCAACAAACATTTGCGTCAAGCCACCCACCACGTTACAGGAAGTAATTGAATTTGAGTGGCACGAGAATGTTGTCTCCATTTAGCATGGATCAATAATAAGGAAGGTGATGTTACATTCTTCCCGCTGGGAGGTCATTTCTAAGAGCTCAACCTCACCAATTCGTAATACTCCTCCAGCGCTGTTGCCCTGTGCATGTGACAGCAATAAAACATCATGTACTTTAACGGACAAAGAAGATTCGAGTAAATCCTGGACATGATCTACTATTTTCGCTCAGAGGCTTTCACCAGCTTTTCATAATTTTTTTGTGGGTTTGAAAATGACTAATATTCTTGTTAGCAAGCTAACACTAAGGTGAGAGGTTTTATAATATAAAAGTTAAAAACAAAATGAAAGTGCCAGGCCGATAGTTTCCTCTGCAAAACTGACAGATATTAAGCATTTCTTGTCATTTCATATACAAAGGCTACAGATTTAACGCTTAGCCACTTGGGGCAAATGTGGGATAAAATGAGAATTTTTTTTCCTAAGATTATTTGTATTATAAGTAATGGTAACGCAAATCAAACACATTTGTGACAGATGTCACTATTTTATTCAGTAATATATTACTTGCTTTCAGTAAGGATGATACGAAATAACTTCGATAATTTATAAGTGCACCCGAAATACTGCAAGAAAACAACAACAACGGCGTTGTGAGAGGCAGAGGGTTAATCACAGTTTATATGAACGATTTACATATGCTAGTGCAGTAGCGTGCCAAGTAATGATACTAGTCGAGTCATGGCACCACTGAAGATATGTTTAGTACCTACATATGCTAGTGGAGTATCGTGTCACGTAATGATACGAGTCAAGTCATGACACCACGGTAGACATCTTTAGTACTTACATATGCTAGTGCAGTAGCGTGCCAAGTAATGATACGAGTCAAGTCATGGCACCACGGTAGACATGTTGAGTACCTACATAGGGTAGTGTAGTATCGTGTCAAGTAATGATACTAGTCAAGTCATGGCACCACGGTAGACATGTTTAGTACCTACATATTTGGTTCATGCAATCTTACAGTGCCCCATGGAATTAAGTCAAATAATGTTGGCCAGCTGTATTGTCTCTATGGTAAAAATGGTTCTACCTGCTGTAATGATTGGTTCGCTTATAGTTCTGGTAATACCGACTGAGAATTTGGATGTATCTGACATGTAGTCGATTTGTGATTATGTTACTTAAAACATCCAGCTGTTTATCTGTAAACACAGGTAAATTTTATTTCTACAAAACAACAAAAGATAAAAACATAACTTACATCGTACGCCTGAAACGTCTACTGGTCTGAACTGTTTCTTGCAATTTTACAAAGAAACAAAGAAAGCCACAAACAGGAAAACTGGTTACAAATAAGTTACTGCCACTCTCTCCCCCGCTTTCTATTTACACCTTTGTGTCACATCTCTTGTTTAATTGATTAATATTGCCCGACAAAGTTTTGAATGTTTCTAGTACAAGCCATTTAAGAGTGAATGAATTTGATTTTCCTTCTTCATGTTCACAACTTAGGTTTTGACCCCATCAAAACTTGGTCATTTCTTCAGACCTAACCAAGATCAGACATAACCGCCTGTGGAAAATAAGCGGGGAGTTAAGGTTCAATGTTCAAATTTCTGGATATGTCATAAAGGTACTTAAACAGGCATGCGGATACCTTTTTAGATGGTCGTTAAAAATCAAGCAAATGTTAGTTGTAAGAAACATCGTCCTATTAACTTAATCTTTTGTTAAACTAGTTATCGATTGACAGATTGAATAGTTGCAAGCTATGGTAGAAGTATACTAAATAAAATTATGAGTAGTTTAAGTACGGTGTGAAAGAGAGAGAGAAACAGGTGTGGGTTGACGCTGAGTGAATATAGGAGAAGAGTTAGTAATCAATACCTGGTGAAGAGTTGGAAGTATTTAAGTGAAGCCGTTTAGGAAACTTTATGATGACCAAGAACTGAATTAGCAGGAGAAGATGTCAGTTAGATGTAATTTTTAGTGTTGTGCTTCAAGGTTAATAGTTATAAATATTTACGCCGAGTTATTACTTTTAGCACTCGATCACATTACAGAAAACAGATCAACAGAAAAATCGACAACAATAAGTTTCAGTAATGAGACACAAACTCGTTTGCTACAAGTTCTTTGCAGTTACCAACGTGGCTTACACTTTAGCATTCTGGAGTAAACTGTGAATAGCAGTTTAATTCAGGTGTTTGTTGAAAGCATAAAGTAAACGTTCCTGCCATAAAATAAATACAGAAAAATGACTATCCAATTTTATGGAATGTTAACTTTAAAGCTAACGCATATTGGTACACCCCGAACATTCCAAACTTCATTTTATATTTCTTGTTTCTGAAGCTAATGAATATGTAGTTGACGTTTGTAAGAATGGAGACTCAAAGTACAAACAGCGTGGAGCAAATATGATTTCCAAGAAACGTGAAAAGTGTTTTCGAAGTAAAACTTCGTCTCGTGATGGTAAATCTTTTGTTACTGTCTCAAAAGCCAGTGCTCGATCCATTACTTGTCAAACAACGTGAGTAAGCTCGAATACTTGTCTGTCTGATAACGTTTGTATTTCAAGCTCTGTCAAGTACGTTTTTTCCATTGCCAATAGCTGGTGAAATCTTCAAAATGCGTAACGAAATTGTATCAGATTTTTCTGACAATTACAGAATATAGACTGAAAAAGTATTGCCAGTTCTATAAAGAAGTGTTACATTTCTCCTTCGACCCTACTGTAACATAACTTCATTTGAGAAACTCATATTTACTTTAATATTATTAAGTTGGATTTCAGAGCTCCCACGTGCATTTAGATTTTTTTATTAAAATAACTCTTCAGTTTCAAATGTATTCAATCGAGATTTGGGACGTCCCCTAGGGGGGCAGCGGTAAGTCTTCGGATTTACAACGCTAAAATCAGGGGCTCGATTCCCCTCGGTGGACACAGCAGATAGCTCGATGTGGCTTTGCTATAAGAAAAACAAATAGATTTGTGGCTATTTGGCATGGATCAGGAAAAATTACATTAATAAAAAACTCACACTTTTAGTGTCGAATACATGACTCAAAATACCCCTGTGATAGCTGTTACATAATACGACAGATGAAAAAAATCACATTTGAATGTCATGTGGGTTCTAGATGTAAGGGAGGAAAAACATCACTAGAATGAACAGCATCAGTAAAATCTTCGATTATAGTAAATTGGCGTTTCACTACATAAAAAATATGAAGAAAAATATATATATATTTGAGACATATTTATAATAGAGCCTTTAGGACTGAATTGGTGTAAACGTAATCTTAGATACAATTTGCAATAGTGTTATTTTTATGATTTCAAAGATATTTTACTGAAATAGTTTTAAATGTAGACATACTGTTTATCACAGAAAAAATCTAGTGATTTCGACCAAACAATATTATATCAAAACGTACATTGTTATCAACAACTTTTATTGACTCGAATCCTCACACATATCTGAACTACCACTAGGAAAATTTACGAAATGATGATTTAAAAACCATAGAGTTCATTCTTATATTACGCCATCTCCACACTAGTTCGACTCATAAAGGCATACCAAGTACAAAAGATATGATTGTATGCCTTACACTCAGTGGTCTTGATGTGAAGCTACTTTTGAACTATATAATTTCAAACATACATTATCAGTTATTGTCTTTTTGGAAGTTATTCATACAAAAAGTTTTATACTACAAAAATATTTAACATTGTAGTTCCTAAACCAAAAATAACAACCAAAACAATAACACTTGAACTAATTAGGAGCTGAAACAATTCACTATAGTATTAAGTAAAAATCAGCCAAATACGAATTAAACCTATTCTATAAATACCTTAGGTATTACTTATTTGCATCTATAAAAGTCTATAAAGTTAATATTGTGATAAAGTTAAAATTTAAAGGTAATATTGTAATCTTTAGAGCAAACGGAGACATAATTAATTAGTAATTAGTTTTTACTTGGAACATCATATGCGTTTCTTACTTATGACTTTTTGTGATGTTTCCATATGTTCCTCTGCTCCATTTTTTACGCCTTTCTTAACGTTTTAAACTCAGCCTTGTATTTCATATGTTTTATTTTATTACGTGAATATGCTTATTACATGATGGAGGTGTAGACAGACTGGTCGTATCTGAAAGTTTACATTGTTTTAAAACTTTCTGATAAATGTTTGGCATAAAATAATTCTTCTTTATATTTATATATATCTTTACAGGAAATTATGCTTCATTAAAGAAAGTGAGAATGACTTTGAAAATATGCATGTTATTACTGGGTAATCATATAATAACATAATCCACGGTAATCAGTAATCTACAAAAAAAAAAATCAAATGGTTTAAATCTGAAATATCCAGAAATTTACACATAACTTATGCTACATGTGAAAGAAGATAAATTCTTAATAAAATTAAAAAAATAATAATTAATTGCATAAAAATGTACAGAATAATTTTAGTTTTAGAGTGCGTTATTAGATTTTACACAAAATTAAGCACGTGATTGAACACTGCTTATGTTAAGTCAAAAATGTGAAGTAATTATATATTTGTTGATTTTGAATTATTACTAGAACACTTTAAATCAATAAGACGCTTAGGACTGATCATTAATGAAAGTGATTAAATGTCCACTCTGCTCTCGTTTATTAATACGGGAAGTTTTGAGGTAGAACTTCAATTATCTGATAGGGCAGGCAAGGGAGGGCAAGTCTCTGAGGACGTCATTCATTAGATATACAAACATGCCATATTTATTCTATAAATTAAAAAGCAGTGAAGCTTGGTAGAGAATAGATCATCGCTTCAGACAACACAAAACAATAATAACGTAGGAGATATAGATTTTTTCCCCTTCACTGTAGTGACATTTTTCTGCACTTAAATATCATAATTTGACATTTTTTGAAAATGTAGACTTAGAACTGCTATCGTGACATTTGTCCCCGGAGGGAGCGGTAAGTCTTCGGATTTAAAGCGCTAAAATAAGGTGTTCGATTCCCCTCGGTGGACATAGTAGATAGCCCGATGTAGCTTTGCTATAAGAAAAACACACTAAAAACATTTAGGGACATTTCCAGCGCAATGGTTTACTAATTAAGATAGCTTTAAACACATAGTTTGGGATAAAAATATAATCGTAACACTAAATTTAACGTGTAATCAATTTAAATAAATTATATCCTTATTCTCAAATATCAGTCTAATAATAAAGATTAGTCAAAGAAGTACAAAAGTAAAACTGTAAACTTGTTAATAAGAAATAGAAACAGAAATAGTTACTGCAAATGTGCACTGAATTACTAAAACATTTTGATCCTATTAAACAGATAACTTACTAAAAAGAATTCTTTGTTCACAATTTTCGAAACATTGCGAAATTAGCTTCAAACAAAGCATTTATAAATTCGTCGAAAAATATAAACACCATCAAAGATAATTTGAGTCGAATTCATTTGTAAAAAAATAACATAAATGAGATAGTTAAAAAAAATGCAATTCTAAAACCTATTTTATTTTGTTTGTCAAAATATTGAATATTTGTTTGTTTGTAATTCAGCACAAAGCTACACAATGGGCTATCCGTGCTCTACCCACCACGATTATCGAAACCCGGATTCTAGCGTTGTAAGTCTACAGGCATACCGCTGTGCCACTGCAAATATTGAAAAACATTGAATGAAGTGTTTCGCCGTGAAAGTACTAGTTAAGCCGGAGCTAAACTTAGTGTATATTGAAAAGTAATATAAAATATTTCTCCACCGATTTCTCACAAATCTAGTATAGAATTGCATAATAAATACGTAATATTTTTGTGCTTGAATTGTTTTCTAAAACATTTTATGTACCATCTCTGAAGAAGGTTATAGTGAATAGTTTCTATGGTATTATATTTTGTATCTGTTAGGTATTTTATAAAATATGAACACAAATGGAATTATAGATAGGACACAAATATTTTTCAGACTAATTGGAGATAAGGCAGCTCAAATTAAATTATCAACTGAAGTATTTTTCAGATTTATTCTGGACACCTAAATTGTTTTTGATATACTAAAGTTATAAGTTTGCCACACAATGTATAACATATAATATTATTCAAATTCGAATGTATCTAAAATCAATATTAAAGAAGCGTTATTATTTTTATTTATCTAGGGCCTTATGATAGTATCTAGTGGAAGAAGTTAGGATTTGTTCATGAAACAAGTGATTGAAAGTTATACCACTTTTTGGATCCTCGCGTAGAAATGAGAAACTCTCGTATAATTTACGCCATTTATATTTTAAGTATCAAAATAAATAGAACAAATACAATTTTTAAATTCTTGACAAAATTAAAACTATTTTAGTGGAGGTCCAATTTCTACTACACATTGGGCCATTTGTTGCTATCGACAGTTGATATCAAACCCCATATTTTAGCGCTATAAGCCATCAAACTTACTGTTGAGCCAGTGAGCGATATGGCGATCTTAATTAGTAAAATGTTTAAATGTGGTACTTCTTTCTCGTTGATTTTCAGCACAAACAGAGTAGCAAACTATTAGTTTTAAGTCACAAAAATAGTTTATAACGTCACCATTTACCTTGTTGATTAACCACTAATATCAAGTTACTCTTTGCGTAGTGAAAGAAAGATAATTATATCAAACATATCAAATGAACTTATACTTTTAATAAAAACATCCTATTTGCAGGACAATAATATAGTTCGTTATATAAATTGTGTTTTAAATTAGAGATGCAACAATTAATACAATATTGTGCTAGAAAGTGTTTATGGAAACTGATTTACGCAAACGTGAGTAAAATTGGCATCTGAAGATTAGTGAATTGAGTGAGTTTCTATGTGGTTTCAGCCACATATTCACAAAACTCTAGAGAGCTTTTAACCAAATTTCATTTGCATTCTAGTTTAGTTAAAAGCTATCACGATAGTTGAGCATAACAGGAATAAGGACACGCATGGAGAGTGGATTGGGCACCTAGAGAATGTAGCAATTAAGCAGCTGCTAACAATATTCCCTGTTTTGCAGGATTCACCTACTATATATAATACTTAATGGTCTATGCAATTTGAAATAGCTAAACATAACTATTCCAAACTAAGAAACAACAGTGAAAGAAGGACGATGCTGTTGTGTTATTTTAAGTACACTTTTGTTGAAAATTAATGTCCTTTAGATTTTTCCTTATAATATTTTGATATAAATATATATATTCCTACACACATACATATACACATTGTAGGTTAAACGGCTACTGTCCTTCATGCTGGACAGACAAGTAAACTAAGATACAGGTTAGTAAGAGTAGATTACATTCAACCAAGAGGAGATTCTGACACACTGAGATCACTGAAGTCTTGGGGATACACCTTCTATTGAGTGATATCATTCTTCCTAGGCCTCAAGTGTGAAATGAAGTAAAATAAAGTGATAAGAACAGGCATAGGTTTTTAAGCCTACAACTACCCACATTTATAACTGCAGTCATCGCTCAAATGCAGTTGGGAAAAGGTAGTTTCTTGTTTGGTTTGGTTGTTAAGTACAAAGCCACAAAATGAACTATTTATGCTTTGATCACCACGGGTATGGAAACCCGATTTTTAACGCCGTAAGCTTAGAGACTTATTGTTGCACCATTGTGGGGAATAGTTTCTTTTAATGAAACATAAACAAATAAATTAAATAAAATTAGATTAAGAAAAACAGGTGACTATGGCTTATAAGTAAAATGTGGATTAAATATATATTTAGAAACATACATGGTTTATACTGTTAAACATTTATTGCAAAACTCCCGCCTATTCTCCAAAGTTGTAGAAGATTCTCGAGAGTAGGAATCAACAACATGTGGGTACGCTTGTGTTAGCGCCAGTATTGTTACGTAAAACTGAAATTTCTAGAAACCTCCAAACGCCTATAAATATAACCAACGCGACGCGCCAAAAGGAGAGTATCTATTATTAGTTTGCTATAGT
>NW_013665969.1:428807-437647 GCF_000517525.1 Limulus polyphemus | reverse complement strand
CTATAGTCAGTGTACTATAAACTTTGAAAGCTATTACTGTGATTGTTATAACGCTTATGAATCGGAAAACTTCAGATATTTAACCAGGAATATTTACAAAGTTCGAACATTACAACTCATTTAACATAAATGGATTCTCATTGGACATTAGTACTTTTACGAAAACATTACATAACGTCACGGTGAAAAACTCTGTGTGTGTGACTGGTAAATAACGAAGGACAAAGCTAGCTAGCTTCACGTTAAGCGAATCGTACCTACATCAACTCGTAATTAACTCGCTCATTGTGAACCCTCGACAAGATATCAAAGAAGTTCCAGACTAGAAAGAAGACTTTATATTGCTTGTAAGGAAGGGGTATTAATATAGATGCTAAATATCTTAGATTTGAATATGCTGTTTGTGCATGCAAGTTGTGTTACGTATTAGTATTTCAAATGGTCTGAAATTGAGTTAACTTAAATTTAGTAGTTAAATTGTACTTTGAATTTAGTATTTAAATATATGCCGATATACATTCAGTTTATGATATTTGCCAACAAGATTGACACACAGTTTTCTTTTTCAACACAAATATGTTTGAATATGCACACAACAATATAATTTACAATAGCAGTTATTATTAATAGTTATTACTAACAATGTTTTATAAACAGAAGTTTCAAAAACCTATCTAATATCGGATTAGACATTTTATCATCGTCATAATAACTTGTATTCGGTATGGCATAGGCTCTACATTATCTCAGAATATGTTTTATTTAATTGTGGGTTTTTCATTGAAATAAATAATCTATAGGCGGTTCATAGATGTAAGCAAAAGATTACACTTGAAAATACGACGTTTAAATTTATTCCAATGATCTATTTAAACTAAATACGAAAAATATGCACTCAATGGAAATGGTGGATGGACATATTTGGCCCCGGAATTCAGACAGACTATGGATACTATTCATCATTTTAGATAAATCAATGGTATAACCAACTACTGCCAAGCAAATGCTACCCACACTATTACATCACCTTCAACAGCTCGCACTGACTGCTACAAAAAGGTGAAATGCTAACTGTAATTCTCTTCGTGTTTTATTCTATCCTCAGTTCAAAACAGTGTGAAACGTGATTATTTAGATTATACTACATAGTTTTCGCTGTAAATACCACTGAAGCAGTTAGTTTTTGCTTATATCTGAGATAAGCAGCTTTCAGGTTGACTTACTTTTGCCTTATTTCAATTTTTGTAATTTTCTTTGGCTGGTACAGCTGGAATTTTGACCGTTCTTGAAGAAGTCTGTCAATTATGATAAAGTTTGGCATTTGTTGTACTACAAATGTATATCCAATTATAATTCAATTGTCACTGCTGTATAATAGCCAGTCAGATAAACGATCGTAATAACTGTGCTCTCTTGGTTTGATTAGTTTGTAGTTAAGCACAAAGCTACACAATGGGCTATCTGTGCTCTGCCCACCACGGGTATCAAAAAATTCTTGATCTTAGTTAATTTTTTTTTGCTGACTAATCATGATATGACAATACTTTTTTTTGCTGACTAATCATGATATGACAATACTTTTTTTTGCTGACTAATCATGATATGACAATAATTTTTTTGCTGACTAATCATGATATGAAAATATTTGTTCTTGCTGACTAATCATGATATGAAAATATTTGTTCTTGCTGACTAATCATGAAATGACAACGTTTCTGTTCAAACAAGAACCTGATAAATCACACAATCAGTCTAACTTGTAAATAAATGGACTATTCTGCATACAACTGCGTGCATAGTTCTAATAAAGTGGAAACCAATTTTATTAATATGAAAAAAAAAACTTTTAAAATTCCCGAGGGAATAGGAAGCAGTTTTAGAATAATACGTTTTTTGAAGATTTGATAAGTTTAATATTTTCTGTAAATCGCCTAGTAAGTGCTTTATTTGAATATAAATGCATTTAAATCTGAACTGGGTTTGCTAAATGGTATTAAAATTAAAATTTGGGCGTGTCACAAATAAATGACATTATATCTATCTTTTTGCGCTTTTCAGCAGATTGAGATATCATTGCATGGGTTTGTTAGTTTACCTGTGAACTCTGTTTTGGAATGGACGTTAATTTACATGATAAAAGAACAACAATGAAAAAAATTGCAGCTTTTACTTTTATTAATAAATACTTTAGTTATTTAATCTATTGACGTAAACTATTTAGGGTTATCGAGTATTAATTTATCTTATTATTATTATTTTTAATTTTCTTCTTCCATTTTTGTGATAAACAAACTTCTATAATATATCTAAAACTTTAAAGTTTGATCACTTCGAAATATACATAATGTTTATTCAAGGAATATATTAGAATTATAGGAACTAATTATGCATCTTTAAAGTAAAAAAAAATATTACAATCAATTGAATTAATTTGTTCCTTCTAGTATTGTTAACACAGTACGTATTGTTATATCTTACGAGCTACAGCACAATGATGAGGTGTGGTGTTTTACTTGAGCACAAAGTCATTGAACTTCAAAGCACCTTTGAGACAGAAAATGTTCTGTGAATACTTTAAACATCTTTGTTTAGTACATTTTTAATATGTGAAAAGTCTTAGGTTCCAATCTATACAAAGATCATTTGTATATATATATATATATATATACATAATTTTTTAATATCTCGTGTGCATTTTATGTTTACGTAGTGCTTAAGTGAAATTTGTTCTCCGGTGAGACAGCGGTAAGTTTACGGACTTACAACGCCAAAATCCGGGGTTCGATTCCCCTCGGTGGATACAGTAGTTAGCTCAGAGTGGGTTTGCTCTATAAAAACAGACAAGACATTATATTTTCAGATACCATAGCCTTTTCGAATTCAGAAATTAAAAGAATTTACAAAATATGCTATATTATTTGTTCTTTAACCCTTCAAATGGGGTGGACATCATATGATGTTCGCGTAGGCGACTGCGTTTGATATCATATAATGCAAGCATTTTGCGCGCAACATTTGAATGGCCCGCCGCAAAAATTCGCAAAACTTTTCGCTTTGGGTGGTAGGCAGATTTATCCAAGCCGTAAACAAAGGGTTAACAATTACCAGTTTTTCAACATTTTTAACAAATGAAATTAACTATGGAAGTATAAATTAATATAAATTTCCAGGATACAAATTAATTTTTTCCAATTCAAGATTTTTAGACGATCTACAACTAATAGTGTAAAACAATGACACTAAAACCTAATCTTATATGTATTCGTTGCGAGTTTACAAATCTTTTAACAATTACTTTTATGTAGCAATATTGACAGCAAATGCTATGAAGAGATTTGATTATAGTTAATAATTTATTTTAAAATCTGGATACTAGTTTTTTATTTTGTTATTGAATTTCGCGCAAAGCTACACGAGAGCTATCTGCGATAGCCGACCCTAATTTAGCAGTGAAAGATTAGAGGGAAGGCAGTTAGTCATCACCACCAACAGCCAACTCTTGGGTGTAAAAAAGGCCTAATAGAACATATCTGCCTTTATGTATTCTGAAAATATTCTATACATTGGATTGTTTAGAATTATGAAGTGTAAGACCCCCCCCCCCCGAAAAGAAAAGACTAATAATATTGCAATGAAACAATAGTGATTCAAACTTGGGAAGTTAATCATGAAAAAAATACACGTCACAAACTTTAAAGGATAATAAGGTTTTTATACGTTTTTTCAACATTTCAAGAGAAAAACACAGAGAGACATTCAATATTGAGGAAACTAGTTCATTACAAATATCACAGGCAAACAGTACTAAGTAATGTCGAAAACTTTATTCACAAATAACAAAAAAACAAAATTAACAACAAAAAAGACAATATCTAGCTGCAAAAAGATTAAATAAACTAAATAATTAATATAAACAAACTTTACAAAATGAGTCTTAAGTAGCTGGTAAGCCCTTCTCTGTTGTGTATATAGCTTCTCTGCACCCATTCTTTATACTGCTGATGACATATCGAATAATTCCTGGATGGGAAAAGTTCTGAGCTCCTGGATAGTCGTAAGAGTTCTCTCTGTAGCAGGTATTACACATGCTCAAACGGATTTATGTCCGATAACTCAGCAGGCCAGTTCTGTACCTCTATTCCTTCACTCTGAAAAAAAATGCTATGTGATCCTGGCGGTGTGAGGACTGGCATTATTCTGCTGATACACGAGCAAAAGAGCGAAAAATTGATAGCAGGATCTCATTTACATAACGTACATTTTGCTGTAAGGGATCTTCCTTTACCATATGGAGGTTTGTATGCCACCCCAGACCACGATTGAGCCACCCCCAAAGGAATCATAGTGGACAATGTTACAGGCCGAATATCGCTCTCTTTCACGTCTCCAGACCCACACAAGTCGATCACTTGAAAATACACAGAATCTGCTCGCATTTGTGAACTGTACAGGAGTCCACTGCTGAAGGGCCCAGGTGACATGTTCCTGGACAAACGCCAGCCTGGCTGCTCTGTGGTTTGGGGTTAGTACAAGGCCTCTAACTGGTATTCTGGACCTGAACCCAGCCTTATGGATCATCTTCCTGACCGTTGAATACAATACACGAACTACAGTGGCTTGCTGAAACTCGTTCCTGAGGCCCCTAGCTGCTGGTGCGGTTTCTAAAGGCTACATTCTATTGATGTCAGTGTCTACTGTATCTGTAACCCTTTTTCGACCTTGGTCTGGTTTTATGGTGTATTCTCATGGTGTATCTGAGCAACATTTTACTAACCACAGATTGTGTGACCCTCATGACCTGTGCCAACTCAGTGTGGGTGCGGCCCTCCTGAAGGAGTGTGATGGCTCTGCAAACTTCAGTTTCAGTTAATTGGCTTTTAACAGCTTGCACACTCTTTGTAAAAGCCAATACTAACAATAACAACAACAAAAACCCATAAACCTATCATTAATCTATCAGTAAATACATTTCATAATCACTAAAACTAACCTTTTGTTTTGCAGAATTTGGGTCATTTCTCATAAAGGCCTATTATATAAGCAATCTTTAGTGCTCAAACTTGAAAACCGTAGATATGGTTAGCGTAATCTCCTACAATAAGCATGCTAAAAATGTTAATCTAAAAATTAAAAAAAATTTGCTTCATTATCCTTTAATTTTTGTGAGAAGTGTACGTTTGTGTCCCTTAAACATTCCTAAAGGCAATGGATTCAGGCTCAAGTTTTAAAGATGAATTTATTTCAAATATACATTATATTTTATAATATTTAATCAAATTCGTTATTTCTGACAACAAGCAAGTAAACCATATTAAGTGATTTCATACGGTACCTTTTTTATCGAAATAAATAAGACTAGTCGTGACCTAGAAGTTAACCTGCCGGGCTGCGGATTGAAGAGTATCAGACCCGTGCCGTGATGCCGCTATATATACTACATACTTTCAGCTGTGGGTGCGTTGTAAGTGTGACAGTCAATCCTATCATTCGGTTCAAAGTCAGGCAAAGCTTCTATGGCGGCGGCAGGTGCTACTGACTGGCTGTCTTCTCTCTGGTCAGCTATATCTGAACCCTATATATGACTTAGCTATTTAGCCCGATTACGTATAATGTACTGTTCGTGAGGAAAATATTAATATCTCTGTAACAATAAAATGTTATGTTTCTTATAATAAATTGAATACTTTTCAACAATAATGTGCTACACAAAATTGGTTTTATAAGAAGTTAAAGTATAGTCAACACTGGCAACAGCAGAACCCTGAAGAAAATAACACTTTCGTTAAGACATGGATGCAAAATTATAAACATCCTTATAAAAATATTAGCATTTACAAAATTAATGTAACTCTTAAGACTTTGACTGTTGAAAATTCAAGTTGAGATTTATACTGACGGAACTGATTGTCTTTTTCGTAAGCATTAGCAGGTGATACTAACTAAGCTATGATTGTTTGTCCAGTCTGATAGCTATATATGTATGAGTTAGATTTTATTTTTACACATATTAAAACGAAAGTAGGCTGATTACACGTGTAAATCGTTTTTTCTATCACGAATATGATGTTCTCAAATTTAAATTATTTTGTTCTAACTCTAAGTTTTATAATTAAATGAATCATTGATTTACATAATATAACGTTATTCTGGTTTATTTGCAGCTGAGTTAGTTTGTTTCATATAGAATTAAATACATTATTTCAACGATATTCTTTGAAGGTCACGGACCAGTTAGTGAAATGGATGTGTGAGGAGATGAAAAGGAAACACACAAAACAGAAACAAAAGAAAATTTGACAGGTTTGCTGATTGAACAAAGAGGACTTCCACGAATTACGATATCATCACTGTGGGTAGCCATAGTTCAAGGAATCTTATCCAATAAGAAACCATTGTGTAAACTTTGTTGCGATTCCAGAAACATACATTTCTCAGGCGTTGCTGGTGGTATAGAAATGGTTGCACAAACCCTCCCATGTGAAAAACGAGAATTCTCGAACACAAAAACTGCTAAAATTTACTATCTTTCCAAGAAACCAATACCAATCTAACCTCAGAGGAAACGAAAGCCTTGAAATTCTTGGAGAATTATAAGTGCATAGTCGTTTTCCCAGCTGATAAAAGTAATTCTACTTTTTCTTTGGGCAATGGGGGTTATTAAAGGAAATTACACCTCACACGGCTCGTATAATCTAATAAACTGGAGAGAGATCCAGCCATAGAGAGAGAAAAATCAGCAGGATTAAAAATCGTAAGCTGAAGAAAACCAAGGTCTTCTCAGAGGTTGCCCAAACATTAAGTGTAGCAGGAATCAAATCTTCTCAAATATAAGAATTCTCCAATACCCACAAACCAGAAATGCCACTCCGCCCTATCGTCAGAGCCATTCAGTCACCATGGTATGATATTGCTACATTCCTCGTTCTTATTCCATCATCACTAAGAAAAGACATTGACTACCGAGGCATCAACAAAGACAACTGGCATTCGAACTAAAAGGCTTTTAGATTCAATCCAACGATCCGTATTTTTTATGAACAAATAGAAGGTTTAGCAATTGGTTCCCCCTTATCATCTATATTCATTAATTTCTACAAGGAAAAATTTGAGCCCTTAGCCATCAAAACAACCACAAGAAGTCAAAGATGTGAAATCGCTACACGGACGATACCTTTGTGATTTAGCCACATGGTAAAGAACTTATTAATGACTTCTTGAATTACCTGAACTCGGTACATAACATCATCAAATGCTCCATCGAAATGAGAGAAAACACGAGCCTCCTATTCCTCTATGCCCTGATAATCACATATCAATAGCCTATCCACACGTACTTATCGGAAATAAACGCATACTGACAGGTATCTAAACTTAAAATCTAACAATCCAACAAGTAAAACTTTCATGCCTGTTCAACAGAGCTAAAAAGGTTTGCAATAATGAATACCTATCTGAAATATATAAACACCTCCAAATTATCTTTGAAGCCTATGGATACCCCCAAAAGATCAGCGTTCAAACATAAACAGACAATACCACAAGAAAACAGAAACAGAACTTCTAGCTAAAATCACCATTTGATTCTTCAAATAGGTTACAACGTCCAGAAAATATACAAGAAATTTGAAGTTCAAGTCAATTTGAAAACGAGACTGAAATTAAGAATCTTGTAAAAAATGTTAAACGGTCTTCAGAGTACCTAACTTCTAAAGGTGTTATATATAAAACTGAGTGTTCCTATGGATTATCTTATATAGGAGAAAGACACTTATTCGATGACAACGAACCCACTCTGAGACTAATAATGGTTGGAGACGGCTTGAATGGGTAATGAAGAAAAACTTTAATATAAGTTTAACATAACAGCAAATGTACAAATGTACCTGATGATGACAAAACCTTGTCGAAACGTTGTACATTTGCTGTTATGTTCAACTTATATTAAAGGTTTTCTTCACTACCCATTCAAGCCCTCTCCAACCAGTATTAGAAAGACACTTAGAACAAAGATTTAAAAACACTACAATGCAATAAGGTTAGTGACTCCCACTTCTTCTTCCGCTATCACTGAGCATGCATGGATACAGGCCACAGCGTAGGATACTGCGAAAGCAAAACAATTGATAAATGAAGTAACAAAATACTACAAACATAAAAGAAGCTCAACACACCAGAATTAGAACCACTACTTCCAACAGAGACTCAGGGACGAAGACCAACAATCTGTGGAATAAACTCATCAAAATTCGTCCAATCACCAAAAATGTTCATAAAAGCACTGAAACAATCAGAAAACACATCCGCTCGACCTATAAAGACAAGAGTACACAAGAGCTCTCCATCAAGAATGATATACAAGATAAAGACACAACAAAATCTACAAAACTATAGATCTGAAGAAAATATACGAAAGTGCATCGAAACGTCATCTCTACCAATAAAACATATTCCAAGTTCCTACAATACACTTTGTATACTTCCTCATTAACTCAGTAATTACTGTAAGATGCGTTCCTTGTGTCTTTAAAATGTAGCCTGAAATTCTAGATGAAGAAAACAGAACTCCAAATATCACAATTTTCTTTTTAACTTACAGCCTCGAATACAAACAATTTCAAAGAGTTCAACCATCATCCAAAAATTACCACGTTTATGAATACTTACTAATTTACACACAGAAGTTTTAACTCTCTCTTTATATATAGAGAGACAAGAGGAAGAAATATATTTTAGCATAAATGTAGCAATTAGATTTAAATATAGAGTACGATCGTGGTTTAAGTCGCTAAAGGATTGTTTGTTTGTTTTTGAAATTTCGCGCTAAAGCTAATACGAAGGGC
>NW_013665969.1:401812-428797 GCF_000517525.1 Limulus polyphemus | reverse complement strand
ACGAGGGCTATCTGCGCTAGCCGTCCCTAATTTAACAGTGAAAGACCAGAGGGAAGGCAACTAGTCGTCACCCATCACCGCCAGCTCTTGGGCTACTCTTTTTAACAACGAATAATGGGATTGACTGTCACAAAATAAAGCCCCCACGCCTGAAAGGGCGAGCATGTTTTGTCGGACGGGGATTCAAACCTGCGACCTTCAGATTGCGAGTCAAGTGTCCTAACCACCAGGCCTTTCCGGGCTTCGCTAAAGACGCAACAAACAACTTTTGTGTGCTGTAGAGGTATTAAAATCGTTTTAGAAAGGACTGTTTTTAAATTGAGAATGTATTACAGCTGAAATTCTGTTGCTTGTTATTGTACTTATTAGATCTACATAATAATAAATCATAAAATTAAGTGAATAATTTCTGGTCAAATTTGGAGAGTTATTTTCACACTTAAACAAGTCTCAACATCTAGAACTTTCAAATAAAAGCACACTTAAAACAGTTTTCTGCTTTAATTAATAAAAATAATGCAATAAAGAAAATAAGTTGAATACAAATGTCTGGTAATAGCACTTATATAAAGTGCTTCCAGAAGTATTTAAAATTTATTTACTTATTTGCTGGGACATGAAATACTCTATAGTCCCGGGTTATTTTATGCTAAGGAGTTCACTGATACTAATACACTGTGCTTTAATTTGATAATATGACAGGATATTATTTAAATATTTTTAATTAATTTATTCTTACCGTTCTGTCTCCAAGATTTTTTACAACACAGTGAAGATAAACAGTTTGTCCTAATTGAGCTGTCACGTTTTTTGGGGTTCCCTTTTCATAAAAGTGAGGACGATAAGCTTCATTTACAGTTGTCAGTGGTTCCCCAGAAGTGGTCATTCTCCTCCATCTGTCAGTCTGTAACTGCCAGACTAAACTGTCTTCTGTTGTTTGTTCTGTTCGGAAGAAAATAGGCCAATCTGAGTTCATTCGAAGATTTATAGTACTTAAGTAGACCATTGCTCAACAATGAAATTTAATGCTTTGTGCAAAGCATGGCTAAGCTACTATCAAAACAATATAAAACACACATAATGTGTTTATATACTCTGCTATCTGATTTTATCTTATTTAATAACTAACTTACTCGAAACGTATGGTATTAATCATTAATGCAAAAACCTAACCTTTTTCACTTCAAAATATAACAGAGGTTCTTATACTGGGTTCGAAAAAATAAACACGCCTGGATGTATTTGTTTTGTCAGCGTATTTAAGAAAGGAATACAATGGATTAGTAAGATTAAATTTTGAACAGGTTAAGAGAATTATTAACTACTTTGAATTAATCACTCGAGTAAATAATGAATATTTAGCATATTGATATCTTCTATCATCAAGCATTTATTTAGCTTAATAGCTATACCGACAAATATATTCTATAGAAACATTTTTATTTCATATATTTATAAAATAACATACTAAACATCAATAAATCCAATATTTATGTATTTTTTAAATAATCTCATGTAAAACTAGCAATTCTAATTACACTATTAATAAATATATCTTTCTCACTTCCTTGTAAAATCTATATAAACACTTGAACAGTGTGAAAATCATCAATAAAATAAGTTAGGAGGTCAAAGTTAATTGTACTAGGTTCTCTTTATGTTTAGGTCAAATTATGTCTGTGATAGATAAAACTGAGCTTATACAAACTTCAAGACTGATAAAGTAATTTTGAACTTTTGATGCTGAAAATAACTTAATATGGCTAAATTATGTCCTTCCAAAAATTTAACAAATCTAAGAAAATTATTAATTTTGGAGAAGGTCTAAATAACAGTTATTTACAAATTAAGCACTTCTCGTTAAAAGCTGGAAGCCAGTGTGTTATTAACAGACTGAGAAAATATTTTGGCAAATTTCTTATGCCTTTTATTCAAAAAATTAAAAGTTTAATGAAGTGAAATATGAAAAAACTTTCTGATAGGTTTTTCTCCTGCTGCTTAACTTGTCTTTAGGCCACTCACCTTTGTACTATATTGTGTATTGTTGTCTTGGACACTCAGACGGCTTTTGCGTATGACACGCCGTCGCACTTAGTTTAATCACAGTGGTGTGTACAACATGTTGTATATTTCTTTTTGGATGATCCTTTCATCCAAGTTGATCCACATTACTTTGTTTTATACCATTAGGTTAGAAAATACCTCGGTACTGGAAATTTTAAAATCCCAATATTTATGATCTGAGTGCATGAATATTTTGCATTAGAAAAAGCTGATACATTTCAATTTTCGGCGGCATAATGTTATCTAAGAAATGTTAAAACATAGATTTGGCTTATGTTTTTCCATTGCGATTTTTTATCGGCTAGCGTTGTCACGTGATACGCCGATTTGCACATTCTCAATCTTTTTGATATATCATACTAATTTCTCTGGGAGATTTTACCGCCTCTGATATAACACACCCACGGTCTCATAGTGTGGAGAGACGCGAAGCACAGTGTCTCTGCTACACAGTCCGGCACGCTAACCACACCATGTTCGGCTCGTTCGAATGTGGGTCAAATATCTATATTTATGTTTCAGTTTGTCTGGTTTGTATTGTTTTCTGTGTGAGTCAAACAGATCTACAGTCATGGTTCTATAAATCACATCTGAGGAACTCTAATAACAGCTCACTTGACTATTTTAATTGAAGTTTAAATTGTCGTCGAAGCTCCTTAAGGCTTTCATACTTAATGATGAAGATTAATTTTAAAGTTATAAAACTGGTTTCGTGCACCCCATTTATTTTCGATAAAAATAATTAAATATTTTTTACGTTAAATAAAGTATCATAAATACTGGGAAATAAGATATGTTTCTGAATATGCATACGTGATATACAGTTGTGGAAATATATATTACATCACCCAATTTTTTTTCATACTTTCTTCGGAATCATCGTCTGTTTTGAGGCCCTGATGCATACAGGTGCGACGCCCAGTGGCACAGTGGTATGTCTGCGGACTTACAACGCTAGAAACCGGGTTTCGATACCCGTGGTGGGCAGAGCACAGATAGCCCTTGTGTAGCTTTGTGCATAATTAAAAAACAAACAAACAAACAAACAAGCATACAGGTGCAAATGTGTTTCATGGATGATGGAATATTGTCTAATTATTATATCAGAAGCTTAATAGGCTGCATGGATATTGCATTAGCCGTTTTTTGGCTATAAATAGAGGTTCTTACTGAGAGTCAATTTAGAAGCATATCTGCTACAATGTGTGTGTTTGTGATGGTATCATTGCCAAGGGTTGCAAGTTAACTCTGCGATAAAAAAAGCAGAAAATCTTTTTAGAGTAAAGAGGGACTCTCGACAAGGCAGACTGCTAGAAAAATTAAATTTAACCAATCTACAGCGAGCTGCTGGTTGCAGAGATATAGAGAGAGTGGCTGTGTGGAGCAGCGGAATGGTAGAAAGAAAGCTCCCACAGCAACTGACGATTGTGTTGTGAAATTTATGAGCCTGTACAATCGTCGGCTGTCGTCCAAAGATCTCAAAATAGTATGACAGGAAACTTCAGGGTTCACTGTTATCGCGCGCACCGTTCAGTTTCGCATGTGTTTAGCCAGTCACTCGACAATATGGCCAAGAAAGAAAACCACACACAACAAAATGAGAAAGATGAGGCTCAACTGAGACAAAGAGCATACTGGATGGACTGAAGAAACGTGGAGCAAGGTGATTTTTCTCAGACTAATCAAAGTTCAACCTGCACGGGTCTGATGGGAAGCACTTTGTACGATGTTGATGTGGAGAAGAGTTTCATCCAGCATGAGTGAATGCAACTTTGAAGCATCTGAAGGGTCAGGAGATATAGGAATGCATCAGTGGACAGAGTTTGGGATGCATGTATTTTGTGAAAGACACTATCAATGTCAACAAGTACAACGATATACTCGAGTCCCGGTTAAAACCAACAATTCGGGATAACTTCGGTGGAGCTGACCAGTACACATTCCAGGATGGCTTTACTTTATGCCACAAGGCTAAAGAGGTTAGTTAT
This sequence comes from Limulus polyphemus, assembly GCF_000517525.1. Classification (NCBI taxonomy): domain Eukaryota; kingdom Metazoa; phylum Arthropoda; class Merostomata; order Xiphosura; family Limulidae; genus Limulus; species Limulus polyphemus. The sequence goes on along the minus strand of NW_013665969.1, from coordinate 424,745 downwards.
ATTCATGCAATCGATGAAGTAGACGTAAAATAAAGAGGAAATTTCACTTTATGTGTATTGAAAAGACATCTTAGGTTATATTTCGTTGCTTCAGGTGAAGGACTATCTTCAAAGGAGAGGATCAAGACACTATGCTGGCCAGGGAATAGTTCAGATCTCAACGCTATCGGAAACTACTGGAAGTTAATGGGTAACAAAGAGAAGATACCAAGAAGCAGGAAGCCCTAACTTGCGTGTGGCATCATGAACTCATCTCTGCCTACATTCAGTCCCTAGTGCACTTTATGCAACAATGATTTCAAGCAGTTATCAAGGCCAGAGGGGGCACAACCAAATATTAAAAGAACAAACAGACTCTTTGACAAGTTTTTGTCAAGTACATCAGTGGTATTATCTTTAAATGTACGTTTTCTTACTCAGAGAACATTTTCGTATTTGCCGAGTATTTGTTGATCATCTGCTGTGATACGTTTGTCACGGTTGTTTTGTTAATAAAGATACACGCCTGCGTTTCGATGACTAGAATACGAGTCAGCATATTCCACGCAGTGTTTATAACCGTTTTACTCTAGTTCGAATATTTCTACAATGTACAATCTCGTAAAAAATTACGGGAACCAAGAAAAGTGCGAAAAAAGATTGGATGATGCAATAATTTTTCTACCACTTTATATGTATATGTACTAATAAGTTACATGCAGAAATTCACAGGAATAACGCGACACAAAACAATTTGTACATTTTGCCTTGAATGACAATTTACACATTTTTGTTCGGTTTTTAAACGTAGAGCAGTGAAGTCATTACTGAGTGCCCCCAACCTTTTATCCTATAGAGGAGGTGAAATTAAAAACATCCAAGGTCTAAAATCTTGATTTGTACGACCAATTAGGTGTTCTTGCCAAATTTTCATGTAACTCTGCGCATCCAATCCCATTCATCTCCCATTTATTGGCTCCAATAAGAACTTTCGAACAGCTAAATGTAGATTATTACTTTAAATGATCTTTTACATTTTAAGGTCAGTTTTCACGTAGACATTTGGACCCAAAAGCCTAAATTTACATTATTGTTTTTAATGACTTTATGGATGTAAATCTGTTCATTCAAGCCTGAGAGACAAAACATTCCCTTGATCCACAATTTTTAGATTTCTTCACGAATCTTTCGAAACATTCGTTTGTGCTCTGTAGGAGTCAAGAATTTACATGCAAACATTCACGCCTCTTTGTGAAAACATTTAGGAGTAGTTTAAATATCAAGCAAACATAGAAAAACAGATACATGTAAAGGCACAATTAACAATTACAACGTAAAAGGAATAGAAAACACACATGCTTTAAAAATTCAAACTATATGTTTAAAAAATGTATTTTTTCTTGCAAAGTCCATCATTGTAAAGTTTTAGAAATATTTCAATGTTCCTGAAAATATCCCAAAGAGATAATCATACAAAGTGTGCTTGTAATAAATATGTTTCTTGTTAATATACAGGCAAAAGCATTTACTTAAGGCTTATGATATGCGTTGTAACTATAGGCAAGGAATAATGTTTTATGGTAAACATATGCCTTCAGTGGGATTTTCTTCATATTTAACCCTTGCCAAATAAATAAAACAATGTAATTAGACGTTTTAGCTGGTACAAAAAGTTCATTATGCAAAGGTGCAAAACAAAATAAATGAACATTTCGTGTACTTTAACCAACACGTGTAGATTAACATGCCTTGTTAACAGTATGACTAAAAGTATCCCACTGGAATAATTAGTGTAAAGAAACATTTGCTTCCAGACATCTAATAACTATTAAGATGCATACACTTATCTTTTGTTCTTGTGTAAAGTCTCGTACGGTTTGACATTTATTTAGATATTACTGCATATAGCTCTAACAATTCATACTGGCATCCCCTTTGTTATCATGTGTCTGTTAAGCTCTAAATTATTACGGAATTTCCTATTTTATTTGGTGTTTTCTAATACAGAAGCTGCAAAAGCCATTTCTCATTCGATCGTGACGTTTCAATCCGTTTTGTGTCAAGCTGCCAATCTTTGGTCTTCTATAACAAGTTTGTTGTTTGGGTGAAACACGCCGTAACGTCAGGGTTAAGACATTCATGTGTCAAGTCAATCATGTGTGACGTCAAAGTCTAACAATGTTTAGTTCTTTAGTAAAGGCGATGCTACCAGAGTTCTTCAGAGGATAAATGAAGAGAAAAAATAATTCACAGAGTATTTTTCTATGAACTATTTCGATTATTTTCTTACAAAACTCTCTTCATACGATGTCACATTTTCTCAGCTTGAAACATTCAAGGAAATTATTGCTTTTTGGTAGTTCTATAAATAGTTATCTAAAAATATTTTGTGTTTTGCTATATCCTAAACGTTTTTACTGATTTTTACCTTCATTGTAAAGGCTTTTTTACCTGTTAATGTTGACTATAATGAATAAAAGGTACTCTCATGTTTTATATAAGTGAATATGAAAATAAATAAATTAAGTATATGAGTATTTGTAATAGCAAAATTTAGATCGTGTTCTTAACAGTTTGTTACTTCTTTACTGGTTCGATTTTTTTCGTTTCTGGATGATCACAAAACTACACAATGATCTAACAGTGCTGCGGCCATCGCGGGTATAGAAACCCGATTTTTAACGCTGGAAGCCTCCAGACTTGCCACTGAGTCATCTGTAGGATGTTCAGTTCGAATAATATAGTTTAATATCTTAGGTGTATAAGTAATCAGTTGCATTTCATTATGATTAAACATTATTTATAGGAGAGAGGCTCGATAGGGCATAGTGTTTACGGTGTTCTATTAGCAATCTGGGGTTGTGGAGTCTAATCCCGTTAGCAAAGAGAGTAGGTAAGAGTTAGTGATGTTGACTAGCTCCTTTTCTTCTTGTTTATCACTTGCAAGTTAGGGATGGCTAGCGCATGTATTCCTTGAGTAGTTTTCGCGAAATTCAACAAATAAACAATAGAGGGAATTATATTCATTTAGTCCTATAAAATTTAAAACATTAATACCTTCTAATGTAAATAAAAGTGGCTAATCTTAAACTAATAAAATAAACTATAAAGTTCAAGGGTGGCTGTTGAGAATACGGGGACATGTCATTATCTTTTGAGGACTAGTTGAAAGAATATTTGTATAGTTGTCTTCCTGAAATTGTTTATATAATATATTGAATCCAGTAGCTCAGCAGCATGTCTAAAGGCTTATAATGCTAAAAACCGGGTTTAGGTAATCGTTGTGGGCACCACACAAATAGCTCATTGAGCAACTTTGTGCTGAACAACAATGTAATGTCTTGTGTTTATAATTTGGAACCATTCAACGACTTATTGCATAAATTTATGATTATAATGACCTGTAAATATTTTCGATAGGGGGAGACATTTGGAGGTTTGAATTGTGTAATGAATTAATTAGGCTGAAGGAATTTTGTATCCTGCTTGTTTTTATAATATTTTGGCTTTATAGACATTAGCATGACCCGAGTAAAAGATTGGATATCAAAAGAAAATGGAGCTATAAGTTGATAAATCCTGAAAATACAAAGAAGTGGTTAAAGACTCTGAAAAAAAGAAAAATAACAAAGTGGTCGAAGTTTCGGTCAATCGGTGCGTTTGGCAGAAGCGTTGGACATAGAAATATTTTTCCATTAGAGCAATTTTAAATATTTTGTCTTGCATAAACACAAAACAGATGCGATCCAATTTTAAATGATAATAAACTCAGATTATTAAATTGTTATACTGTTGCTACTGTTTTCTCAGTGCAAAGCTACACAATAGACTATCTGCAATCTGTCCAGCTAGGTGAATCAAAGCACGGATTTTTTCGTTGTGATCCTCCTGATCCACGGAATAATTATATTTGTTATATATATTATTTATATATAACATATATATAATTATTATTCTATAATTGTTATAGAATAATAAATTCTAACTACTTTAACATCTATATCACTTTAATCTTTATGAGGATAGGATGAAGTTATATGGAAGTACAGAATACTGTATTTCGCCTTTTGTTGACCCTGTACTAAATATAACTTGGGTGTAATCTAAACTGGTCGTTTCGAGTTGTTTGACAGTTATTTTTACCAGGAAATTTAATTAAAAATTATTAAGAAAAATAGCTTTCCTTAAATCTAATAAAATATGAAGTAACATCTAATCCTTCACTTTCAACTGTATTATGTATTTCTTATGTCTTTTAGGAAAAACGAAACAATTATAGCTACTAGTCAGACATTGTGTATAATTTTGAAGTATCCAGATTGGTTATCAAATCACAAGCGCGCGTAAATAAATCAATATGTTCTAAATTCAAAACATATAAAAGAACTTCTAGTATTAAAATGCTTGTTAATAAGAACACTAAGTGTTGCAAAATAAAAAGTTAGCTATACTTTAAATTTGAAATGGCCTATAAAAATATTAACAAGTACGCTTTTAACAACTCGTCCTTAAAGGAACAAAATTATATAAAACCTGTCATTATAGACATGCTAAAAGGTATATTTAAGCAGCACAGTAGAGGATTTGAATCAAATCAAATCAATCAATCATTCAATTTATCTAACTATTTATCTCAGATATTTCTGACGTAAACTATTCAAACATTATAAAAACATCGTACTGCTGACAACTTTTACATGGATCACAAAATGTTTAAATAATACATTTTCTTTGAATCGCAGAATGTGATTATGAAAATGAACGAGGAGTTCATGTTAAAAACATTTTAAGGACGCTAGACTTGGGTGAATATTTTCTTTACTGAATGATTTCATGGAAGATTTTCATTGCTAATCACCAGATGATTTTACTCTTCGGAAGTGATGAGGAAAGATTAATTAAAATAAGGAACCTAGTCAAGCTTGATTGTTATTGATAGTAAAACTGTAGAATTCAGGAGTCTATAACATGTGGTGATGGAGGATAAATCGATATGTTAACATGATTTATAGCAGTGATTTAAGTTTGTACTGTACTAGAAAACGTACTTCAAGGAGAAAACATTTGCTTTTTGTCCAATCTTTATGAGCACTATAAATTTTGTTGATTAAATCATTACAAGGCACGTGTTGGGTGTTATATTTTATGAGCACGATAAAATCCACATTAGTAGGATATTAACAGGTAAATTGCTCTGTTAATTACGGCCTTGATGATCTCAGCTAAAATTATAGACCAGAAGGTTCACTTATGTTCTTGGTACGACGTCAAGAATAGCCTCCAGATGCAAAATATTTAGTATGGATATGCTATCATTCTCAAACTCCATAGAAATGGTAGCATCTCTGTTACAAGGCATTATATTTTATCATGTATGTACGATAACTACAATGCGAAATCCATTGGTACAGACATTACTTAAACCTAGAAATCAATTATGGTTTCCTTATGGTATAATGCAGAGAATACAAAATAAAATTATACAGTAAATATGCAAAATACTATTAGTTAAACAAATTACCAACCTTTAGAAATAAATATGAAATCATAAGATATATCTTAACTTTATTTTAAGATGCCAGCCATAATGAACAAAGAACTAGATTTTTGTAATACAAAAAACATCTACATTATAAGTTAATAAGTCAGAAATGACGTTTATAGCTTAGATATTAAAGAATGAATACACCCTTCTCAATTAGCTAAGACAAGCACGAAAATTTTTATTCCTGAAAGTAGTTCAAAAGGAGAGAATCCAAGTCAGTTACTTGGTTTTCTACGAACAAAAACCAAGATTTCATTAATGGAGGCAGTCACTAGGTCGTAGAATCACGTATCACTTGTTCAGATCACGGATCAAATTATGGCTGCCAAATAGATAAGTATATAATAGAATCCTGAAAAGACGTAAACCCAGTCGAATATAGGAGCTCGTTCTCCACCAATATTATCATATTATAACCGTCTAATAAAAGATAATTTGTTTATAAAGTGTTGGTTAGTTTTAAATGCTTTCTCCTCTTTACACTTAAGCGAACGTTAAAGGCAAATGACTATATTTTTGTCATATTGTAACAGATAGAATATTAATTTCTTCCTTAAAACTTTTAGTCATTATTTTCAACAACTTCCGTACATCTAATATAGGAAAAACTGTATATTAAGAAAATAAATTAACAAATGATTTCACATATTTCATATTTCTCCTGCAATAAGTACAGTTACAATTCCTTTCTTTTAAACTTACGCAATGAAAATTTTAATGACAGGATTTTAATGAGTCACTTCTGTTTCTTAACACTAAACATTGTGAGGCAAGGATGTTCTTTTTACTTTTAGCTTTATTCTAACAAACACGTCTTTTCTGTGTTGCGGTTTTTTTGTGTTAAGTTTTCCCGCATGTTCCTTAAGTATGTACTATATTACTATAGTATACGTGTATGCTATATTATTTCATTATTGCTATTTTCATTAACAATATTGGTTAGAATATTAAATTTATTTAGTTTTATCATTGTTAATTTTATCTTTTATTGTTATACTTTTACTATAAAGATTTTTAGCTTTATATATGTATTTAGGATTAACCTAAATCTCCTAATCTGGTCAAACCTCGCGAATATTATTGGGTTTACGACCGAAGCTATAGGGTATTGAACTGATGAAACAACGCATTCTAATATTTGCAAGTAAGAACGTAAGAAAATTATGTAGCTTGATCTGACCGGAGGTTAATATTAAGTAATACTGAGAAAGGAAAATAATGACATCAATAGTTTCTTCTGAACAAAATATGATACACTGAATATTGAATTCTTCAAATAAATTAGTTAAAATATGTTCATCGTATTAAGAACGAAAATCTAAAACAAGCTGTTCTTGTGTGTCGATACGTTTTTGTGCAAGGAACAGAAACACGTGTTTGCTTCTACTTATGAATTAAGGACATTATTTACTGCTTTGATAGTCTTAAAAGCTTTATATAGGACTTTGCTTTCACAAGGCATTAGTTACATGATTTTGTCATGTGGGGTTTTAAATCGGATGCCATGCCACTTTGACAATGTAACTGGGCTTGTTTGAAACCATGGTTTGTAGTTCTCAATCACAACATGTTGTAAGTGACATTGTATTGCTCGTGACCAAAGTATGAAGGCGGCATCAAACGTTTAGCTTTGAGATATGTTTGTGGTGAATGTTTCTGATAACGCATTCAATAGAGGTAACTCCCAGTGGTTCAGCGGCATGTCGCTCACATTCGGGTTTCGATACCTGTAGCGGGTACAGCATAGATAGCCTATTGTGTAGTTCTGTGCTTAACAAAAAACAAATAATAGAGGTAATTACGTTGAAAAAAGTTATGTTTTTAATCAAATTCAGTTAAGTTTCGATTCAACTTCTCCTTTTTGTTCTGTCGTTTTCCTGAAACTGTAGCATTAATCGAATTTAAGTTTAAAGAACTTACAAGTTTATGAAAAGGATAAGTAATTTGGGAATGAAACGCTAGTATCAGATTAAGAATAATGTATTCTTATTAGAACGTCGTTCTATCACAGCGAATTCTGAGGGAAAATGCGTTGTATTTAATAAATTTACGCCTTGTTTAATTTTGATCGGCTCTAATTATATGTTGTCTGTATATTCAAAATTTCAATCTCATTTTGTACTATGTCCTTTTCTAAATCTACAAAAAGAAAGTACTTTTGTCCTTGAACGAAAAACTGTAACAATAAATACGTTATTCTACAAATATCTTAAAATATATGTGCAACAATTATGGAAACAGTTAGGAGTAAATAAATGATAAATTGAATATATATATACAGATTAACATAGAGGGAAAAAAGCAAAAGGTTTTAAGATTTTCAACCCTGAAACTCCTCATCATCGCATCATTGTGGTCCCATTATCTATATTAAACTTAAATACCTTTGTGTCAAGCCTACAACTATAGCATTAAAATATATTAAAGCAAAGTTTCTGTTTAAATAATAAAACTTTGACTTGCGATTTTTTAATAAGATACATAATCTAAATTATTTTTCAGGCTATCTCTTTTAGCTGACTTTATAGTGCCTTTTATATCGGTAACTTCTAAGTGTTTTAATGAAATAATAAGATTCAAATGCATAGGCTGGTCTCACGCAGTTTTTGCAAATACTAAATACAAGTTAAACATGCCTTGAATGAATTTAAAGTTTTGCTGTTTTCCAAGTTTAGAATGATTTTTACTGACTGTTTAAAGTTATATGAGAATTAAGCGGAAAGAATATTATACTCTACTGTTTCTTATGCAGTTGCAGTGTATAATATGTTGTTATTGAACGGTATCAGGACGTTGTTTTGTCGTCTGGAAAAATGGTCATGTTAAAAAAAGTCATTTGCAAAATTCCCTGTATTTTGTACTGGATACAGTGATACAGATCGAGTGGAACATGAAATTCTTTCTGATCAGGGTGGAAAGCCTCTCTAAGTTTAAGAAGAGGGAGATTTTCTGATTTATTTTTGTTTGAATACCCAAAGAATCGAACAGCTGGAAAAGAACGTACTTAAGGTATGCTCATATTGTACGAGAAAATAAGGAAGGCACACAAATTATATATTTTATTTAAAACTATAGCCAAAATACATAGATAATAATTAACAATTAATGCAAAGCTCTTCCATAATGAGTAAGTTGCAAGATCCTTGCAAGTATATTAGAAATTTGAACGTTTATGCAGGAAACCAAGTCTTGGAAATGATTCTGATACTTTGACTAATTATGTATATTTGTGTATTATTATTATTATTACCGCTTTAAATATATATATATGAGGCATTTATTCTTCGAGACAATATCACGTATTCACTGGATAAATTGCGACTGCTTAGTTATGTAAATGGGAAGTATCTAGGAGATGACAAACAAATGAAATTTTTATCCTTAGGTTTCTTAAAAGGCTGCCTTATATCCGGAAACCAAATATTTCCCCATAGTGCGATTTCAAATCTTAGAATAGAGATAATAAAGTCTTGAATTTCTAGAAATGTCTGTGAAACTCCGATGTCCTATCAAATAATGACATATCTTTTATTTATATACGTATTTTGTGCATAACTACGAAACCATATTTTGTAGTTATTGAAGGTGCATGCGTTGGATTTAGAATTCATTGGAGAACTAGAAATTACAAAGCCATTGAAGGAACAAATACACCTTTCACCGTAGCCGTTGGTTTGGCTATCTTTATTAGTCAGATAATGACACTGTAGAACGTTAGGGTTATTAAAGAAGTTATTGTTTGGTGTTCTGATATAGGTCTGAATCAACTTAGGTCTGAATCAACTTAATATACCAGTTGTTGTCTGCTATAGATTGTCAGTATATAATGAAATGTAATACTTTGGTCCCACACTCGTAGAATTAATGACTCTTTAAGGTAAAAGAAATTGAGATTTTTTTCAGATTCATATAGTAATATATATATATTTAAGCGACTAAATCTGATCTGCATTGTAAAAGTTGAAGTCAAGAAAACAGAGATTTTCATACATTTATTTTACCTTAATTTTAAAATCATGAATGTGATTCCATTAATGTGTTTCTTTGTGATATGTTCAATTATAGAAAAACTTTTACTTGAACTTGTATAAGTATTTCTACTGTAATTTTAATGCAATTTTCTGAGCTTTTAATTTCTCATAAGAAATTTACGCTGTGCTAATAAGATATTCTACAGAAATAAAATATATTAAAAAAAGTTAGTTATTAATCCCGATTTCCAGATTCCTAATGATTACTGTTTGCTTGATATGCTAAAGAAAAGCGAGTGAAAGGCATACGAAAAAATATAGTTTTTTCCATTTTTTTAAATACTAAAATCGAAATTATTCTGGTACAAAAATAAAACATTAAAAATATGGATTGCAGCTCATTAGACAGATTGTTAGTTGAAAGTGAATCTACTATTCGTATCAGCATAAGAAATAATGAAGATGGTTTGCTAAAAATTGCTACTTTTACTTGGTAGGAGCGAAAGAATTGCTTTAACTTATGATTTATTAGAATTAATGAATACTTATACAAGAGTTTAAGAATTAGACAACTATAATCAAGTAGACAGCCGATCAGTATAGTATCTTCTAAATAATTTAATGTATAAGTTAAAACAATTATTTTTGAGATTAGGATCTGGTTTAATAGAACTACAAATATCATGCATATTAGTTTAGAAAATCTGAACTTACAGTAACAACATATCCTTAGAAAAGGTTGTGTTTCAGAAGAATAATGTGTAGAATTTGAAGATTTTCTATTCCAGTTTCTCTTAGGAGGCGATTTTAAAATTTTCTGGTTAATTAATTTAAGAAGCACGCAATTATTTGATGAACGGAATTTTTGTTCAGGATTCAAAGTCTCATTAATTTTTAACTTATATCTTGAAGACGTTTTGTAAAAGTTAGTATTTTAGTATATTGATAATTAAATGCCCTATAATCGGAGCAAATAATAATTGCAATCACTTATTTATTTATTCATACAAACGAGATTGCTTTTTAGAAGCTTATATTTTTTGAAATTAGATAACAAAGTACACGTGCATTTATGAACATAATATGGATTTTGGTTTTATTCGTTAAGTTTTCTCTCCCACATTATGAACCTCAAAGAATAGTCGCATTAAGGGGTTTAAGTTTGTAAACAGCAAAATACGTTCATGATTATGGAAAATAAAGTAGATCTACCAAAGCAAACAGGGAAATTAATCATTTTAACTTGAAAGGATACATTTTAGGAGCGAAGAAGTAATATACAAAAGAAACGTTTTATTTAAGCAAGTAAACAAAATAAACACAGTAAGAAATGCATAAAATGCTTAATATTTGGTTTAAGTTTCGTTATCTTCTGACTCCTATCACTTTTTGGCATGGCAATTACTGTATTATGTTGTTTTAAGGACTAGTAAACATTTTAATTCCAATAATATATATATATTTAAAAAGGGAGATTGAAAAGGTCAAGTTCAGAAAATTTTAATAAGAGAATTAGATAGTTTGCTGTAAAAAGGCTGTTATGTGTCAAAGAAAGTTTTAATAAATTCAAATGTTAATTAATGAGCAAAATAGCTAGTAAAAACAACGTATCGGATCTAAATAAATGATGTGTATATTTATTTAAGAGGTATAAATATATTGTGTCACTTATCTGCCCAAAGAAATAGACCGGAGAACAAGCGTATTGTTATCATTGAGTCAATTGAAGTGCAAGATCTTAATAATGGTACTTACCACTAAGAATCATTTTCAACTTAGTCAATAGCAATGTACGCCTATTTCCTGGTCAGTTATTTCAATCAAGAAAAATATGCGTCAAAACTTCTCAATATATCTTCATATTTGACATTTAAGTGCCAGAACACACATTTATCCCGTGACTAAATTCTAAAATCCTATCAATGAAACCAAAGCAAAATATATTACATTATGCCAAACTCTTTACTCCTGACATATCCAGTGTCAATCTTTCACCCAATTCCAGGGATCATGATGCCGGTTGGGATACGGTAGACGTAATAGTGATTTTGGTGTTATTTATATATATATCACCACTTTTCATGATCAACGGCTGTTACGGTGTGGATCAGAATGAATTGTAATTATTATTAATTTTATTTAAGTTATTTACCAATTAAAATTTTACGGTAAGAATTAATACCACAACATTATTTTTATTTTAACACCGATAATTTGTTTAGATTATATTTAATTTGCTTAGACCTCCTAATTACTTTACACTAAAAATATCATTATTTAATATGTTTTATTAAATAATCGTTTTATGCAATTTTGAACAATAAAGCTCGGTGCAAAAAAATTGTAATTTTAATAATTATAATTTCCTTATGTTTTTTATAAAACATGTGTTTAAATTACATTCCATGCTGGCCTTACTATGTTGGCATGATTTAGTTCTGTGTTCAAAGAGCATTCATTCTTCATCAATATTGACCCCAGTTTGACAAATTTGTGATAATGTTCTTTGCTCAGTATAACGGATGTTCAAAGTATAATACAATTATTATACTGACCATGTTGTATTAGTCTTATTTTGATATATCCACTGAAACATATTCTTCATTTCTAGTCAAAAAGTTATTTGAAAAAAACAATTATAATTTAGAGGATATGGAAAAACATATTTTTCTTCTGCCCAAAATTTTTTTCAGTGAATCTAGATACTTTATATCTTTAGATATGCTCTTAGATCCATGCCACTACGGCATTTTATCAGACTGACGAAATTGTTGGTGGTATAAGAAAATGTTCATATATAAAAACTGTAAGTGGAGTTTATACTACTACTGTAAGTTTTAGTTAACCTTTACTTATGCGAGTTGTGTAGATTGAAAGTAATTCATGACCTTGGTAAGTAAGGTGTAAAAAAGAGTAATTTGACAGTTTGGTATAGATTTACTGTATTATTATATTTGTTCTGACGCAAATGAACTTTAAATTACAACATAAAATTCTTATGTTGCAAATTACATTCGAGCAATTAATATGAAAATCTCTATTTTAGAACATTAAAGCTCTAAAACCAGAGAAGTTCTAAACATGCTTTTTTGTAGCTCTTGCGTCTCATAAAATATTACTTCAGATTGATATGATCTATTTTAAAAGTCTTTGAAAATGTTTTATCACTAAATACTGATTTTACTTTTAATTATCTAAACTTTATATAGATTTCCATTCACATTAAATATTAAAATAAATCATACAGATTCATTGGAAACATAATTCATATCGGTGTAGTAAAATATTTAATAAATTAAGACTCTTACATAATTATGAATTTTGATTTCACGAGTTACCTTCAGATGATTCTGAAGTTCCTTAATAAGGAACAAGGATTTACAGGCATAATAAAGTGTTTTATTTTTGGGGGAGCATGCCACATATTTCGACAAAGCATTGGTCTGTCTTCTTCAGTGAGAGTTTGAAAGCTATACTCATTCACCACAAAGGTCAAAGGTCATATATACTTTATAGAACTCACTGAAAGTGGAGCTTCACCTCTGTGTCTAAAATAAGCATTTTGGTAACTTTTAGGCTAAATGATATACGTTGATATAGTCATGTAGAGTTTTGTTGAATAATTAACGAGTTTATTCAATTCAATTTGTAATTAAAAAAGCCCTGAGAATTTCTTTCATATGTTCTCGCTATTGAGTAGATGATTTGAGAGACAGGTAAAAATAGGATAGGATAGGAGAATTTAACAATAAGAGGATAAATATGTATTAATTCTTGTATCCGTTTAGATTGTCATAGATATTTAGTTTCTTACACCAGACACATCTAATGAATATTTGTCTGTATTATGCTATAGGCAGCGTAATGTATATTGTATAATGGGTTAGGAGAATATTTGTTATCAAATTATATGATTCTACGAACATGAATCTGAGACACTGTTTTCTTACTCAACATTTGTACAATTATTTTCTCTCCACAACGATAAGAATTTCAGAGTTTTTTCTGCACGATGTACTTGTTTCTATATACAGTCTTGGCGAAACTTTTTGCATGTCTTGTAACAAATAAGATCATTATTATTAAGATAAAATACGAATACAGTTAGTGCTGCAAAACTGACAAATGCATGTTATATCAAACATTTACATATGTAATTTGTATAATGAGACAGGTTCTATGGGCATCATGAACGATTTATTAAAACATCAAACAATTTTATCAGACACCTATAGAAAAATATGTAATTCAGCATTTCAACTATTTACAACAAAACCTTATCAAAACATATATAATGGCAAAATATATCATCAAAGTATTATAAATAGCATTTGTAACCTTATATCCGTTCATATTAAACCTTCATTACTTGGTTGGCCCTCCTCGTACTCTAATAATCTATGCGATGAGGTTATTAATGTAATGGAGCGTGATTTCTTTCCAGTTTGTCATTAGAAGGCGCTGCAACTCAGCTACAGTAGCTGGATTAGGGTCGTGGTTAACAATTTTCCTGCTCAGTTTTTCCCAACAGCTCTAAATGGGATAACAATTTGGAGACTTGTCTGGCCATGGAAATCTTGTAACATCCTACTCGATATAATTGTGTACAATACGTGCACTGTGAGCAGCGGCAGTGTCATCTTGGAACCCAAACGTGTTGCCAAATCTTGCCCTAGCATATGGCAGAAATATCGTCTTCATGTAATGCCTTAGGAGGCGCCATTGACGTTTCCCTAGAGGGTATGAAGAACAGTTTTTCCACTATGGTGAATAGCTGCCCAAACATGTACCGCACCACCTTCTGTGTGTTCTCTGTGGGAAAGACAGTCTCCTCTCACCTGTTCTCCAGTCAAAAGGCGAAACGAATTTTACTATCAGCTTTAACAAGCTGAAAACAGGACTCATCTGAAAAGACGACATGTTGCCAGTGTTCTAATCGTAAGTTCTCACGCTGTATTGCCCAAGTAACACGGTGACGAGGATGAATTCTGCTTAATATCGGTTTGGAGATAGCCCTTCTTGCAAAATAACCTTGTTTGTTCAGTCTCCTATTCACTGTTCTTCTGGATACCCTGTAATTAATGTATTCATGCCATTTCTATCGTAAGGTGTAACAAGACTTCTTTAGACCTTGACGTGTTAACCTGATCAAAATTCAGTCATCTCGGGGAGTAGTTTTCTGGCGTCTACCAGTAGACTTTTGTGATTACGTTTCCTCTAGTCCGATGACGTTTCACGATTCTGGATACAGTACACTGTTTGCTTCATACCAATTCTGGACAGTCGAACAGTTTGACGCCCTATAACTTCTGGTACATGACGAGGCATGACTCTACACCAAGTACAGAGAAATTCTCTGAACAAAGCGTTGATCTGTTTCGAAAAAGATTATACTAAATCATGCCCTTTTATGCAAAACAAGTGTGTATGTATGTTTTGACGAACAAATGCTCAAAACAATGTATACAAACCAGAATAACAATTCGTACATGTTTGTCCGATCATGTATTACCTTCTCTGTTACTAATAGGGCATTTAGTTAATAACTACTCCATGGATGTAGACAATAGCATCAATTAGAACAATATGCAAATATTTTGGCCAAGGCTGTATTAATTGATGTGACAGTTTCATTATTTTAAGCATTATGTAAGGAATTTCATTTGTCGGCTTTTAAACCTTGAAATGATAGAATTATATAAGTACTTCCTCCTGATGAGACAACTTTCGTCAAGAAAGTAGTTTGAGTTTTCAGGTTTTATTACGTGTTATATGTATATCATAATTTTATAACTTTAAAACCCAGATGATTTCATATGTGAAAATACTGTCAAATAAAAGAGTTTCTAAATCCGAGTGATAATGTTGTAGAAAACTATAGAAAGATTCATCGAAACAATTTGTTTTAAGTTACTGAATTACTTGCTGCTTAAAGACCCTCAGATCACAGAGTATTTCCATCATCACATCATTTGAGTGAGTAAAGTCTTTCACGTGACTTAAGAGCCAGATTAATATATAAAATATGAATATCATTAGATTTCTTAAAATGGTACATAATCGGCTTAAACATTTCATTCTCTGAAGAAAAGAATGAACCGATAAAAAATTCGTTTCACCGATTAAAAGCATTGGAAGTGGACGGCTTGAATTCGACTGAAAGAAAGTAGCAATAACTCTTCTTATACTCTTTTCACCGACACTCTCATACAGTGTATTAAAGTTCGAGACTAAACAAAGAGAGAAAACATAGCAGTCGAATAAAAAGAAATAAAATAAGCAAAATTTAAAAAAGTATGGAATAAAAGAATCTAAAAAGTGAGCTGGGCTGTGAATATAATAAAAGGGATTGGTTTTGTTAAATTTGTTTCAATGGGACGATGAAATTGTTAATTTGATTATTAAATATCTTGACTGAAACTTCATTATTGAAAAAGTAGAAAAGTAAATCACATTGATAGTAAAAGCGAAAATATTGTTTTAGTCGGTTTTCAAACAGGATTTGTCCATGTTGATATTTGCCAGTTTTAAAACAGAAGAGATCTGACTTATTGTATATTGCATTGTTTATTAACATATCTGACTTATTGTATATTGCACTGTTTATTAACATATCTGACTTATTGTATATTGCACTGTTTATTAAAATATCTGGCTTATTGTATATTTCACTGTTTATTAACATATCTGGCTTATTGTATATTGCACTGTTTATTAACATATCTGACTTATTGTATATTGCACTGTTTATTAACATAGATATGTATATAATTGCTGAATTGATTTATTAAAAATAATTATTTCTATACGTAAATTAATACTGATGATATTGATATATTATGTCTAACAACTCTGCTTGAAATAATTATATTCTTTGTTGTATCGATTATTTTATAAGTTGAATTGGAGTTGATCTAGTGAGACGTTGTAGGTTGATGTTTTGTCACGTAGCAGATCCTTTACTTTCTTTCTTAGACGACTAATAATTCATGCACCAAATATAATGATTTAAAGCAATTTCGACTGCTTATTACAATCGTTAAACTTCGAGATGTTACACTACTTTTTTCTAAAGTTTTTAAGTATTTGAAGGTGTCGATAAAAGTATATGCTTGTTCTGTAACGGGTAAAGACAAATTGTGTCCAACATAGTGAATCGCAAATAATTTTACAGGCACGAGTGAAATCAAGAAGAACAAATACTTATTCAGAAATGTTCTAAGTGAAATATAAATGATCTTTCATTGAATCTCTACGTGTTTAGGAAGACAGAAAAGCTCGTATTATTATAATGGCTTGGTAAAACTATATATTGTAAGCAAAGCGACATACCTAACTGTTTTAGTTGATAACACAGGCCTGCGATTTTATACTTCATAAAAGATGTTTTGGTTTTAATAACGGATTTTCCATAATTCAGCTACGCAGATTTCGAAAATAACATTTATTTTTTTTCTATCACGTAAGTATTTTTATACAAATCGGGAAGAAAAAAAACTCTTACTTAAATCAAATTATTATTTCGTTTGCCACAATAAACATTTTTATTATTGTGTTTCTTATGTTTGGGTTCTAGAACGATCGATAAGGCTCTCATGTCGCGATTGGTCTAGAGAAATCTATACCCAGCAGTTGTCAACATTTTAAGCACAACAAAATGTGACCCGATTTCAACAAAAATGATTCATTTATGTAAAAGTACATATGACGCTTTGTGAAAAATCTGTACGTGATGGAGAAAAATTGATATCATTTTCGGATTCAGCGTACAGAAATTACTGTAGAACATGTAAAAGTATCAAGACAATAAAACCATTGCAGGCTGATGTAATCAATGTTGTGGATAAAGTATAGTACTATCTGTTTCATACACATGAAAAATAACATATCTGAGTGAAAGGACATAACACCTGTAAATGAAATATGAAATGTGTGTAAAATAGAGATCAAGTTAGTTAAACAAAATTGACTTATATAAACACTGTATGCTGAGAATGGAAAGCAAAGCAGTAAATCGAAATGCGAAGTTGAAACATCTGATCTCTCTTACTGCATCTTTTACCCTTTAAAGTAAATAGACAAACACGGAGCAACATAAAGCTTTGCCATGAATGCGTTATTTACTTCATTTCGTAAATTCTAGTGCTCGGTTAAGCCTACATGTTTAAGCCTATTTAATAATTTATTATCGAGTAAGTATGCAGTTGAGGTATATTCAAATAAGTTTAGAACATTAATTATTCTGGAAATAAGAAAAGAGTCTGCGATTTAAGAAACATGTCTAAATTAAGCATAACTATGCTGACAGTAGAAAAATTTACAGTTACAATCCAGTTGTATTAGTGTTAATTTCTTGTGTACTGCTTCTACAATGTTCCAGTTAATAGTTCTTCGCATGGCCTCGCGGTTAGGGCGCTCGACTCGCAGCCGGCGAGTCGTGGGATCAAATCCTGTTATTAAAAATGTGTTCCCTTTCAGCCGCGAGGCTTTATAATATGCTGTTCAAATTGTTGTGAAAGAGTAACTCAAGAGTTAATGGTGTTGACTGTTTTCCCTCTAGTCTATAATTTCAAATTAGGATCGGCCAGCGCAAATAGTCTTGGAGCTGCTCTGCGTGAAAATCAGGTAACAAACAAGCATTTAATCTTGTTGATTAGAATTCAAGTTTAAAATATACCAAGAGGTAAGTTAAACTTAGAGAGATGCAAGACGTTATATAGAGGAAAACATCGAAGTATTGGATATATATATATATTTACACATGTGTCTGTGTGTGATAATACATTATTTTTTCTGTTGCAGACTCAAATAACTTTGTTCAATTAATAAAGCAAAATAATTTATTGAAAAAATACTTTCCCACTAGATTTTCTAAACTTAGTTGAACACGAAGAACGATTTACGATTTATAATCAACAACTAAACTGGGCCGGCATGGCCAGGTGGTTACGGCACTCGACTCGCAATCAGAGGGTCGCGGGTTCGAATCTCTGTCACACCAAACATGCTCGCCCTTTCAGCCGTGGTGGTGTTATAATGTGATGGTCAATCCCACTATTCGTTGGTAAAAGAGTAGCCCAAGAGTTGGCGGTGGGTGGTGATGACTAGTTGCCTTCCCTCTAGTCTTACACTGCTAAATTAGGGACGGCTAGCGCAGATAGCCCTCGTGTAGCTTTGCGCGAAATTAAAAACCAAAAACAAACTACTACGCACCAGTCTAGCACCTCGAGGCTACTTAAGTAATTTTGATACCTCTGATCTGCTTACATGTGATATTGGAAGTCGACATTCACGTACAATGAGGTGCTTGCAGATAGTTTATTCAAATTTGAGGTTTAAGCATGATTTCATCGTCTTCAGAGATACTTGTTACAATAGAAAGTAGAATGTCAGATGATGGTATCTAATCATGGCGGACACAGCATGGGACTTGGACCATCTTTATTATAAAATGCGATTAACCCTAACTTTACCACATACACATATATCTTGAACAATTTATCAGGACACTAATATATATATTTTGCATATGAGTGCTACATGCGACGTTAATAAAACAATAGATTTAATGTACTTGACCCAACTCCACCCCACCCCCCCAAAGTTACAGTTTTAAATACTATAGAAACGGTGCCTTACAAGTGATTATTGTCACACCAAATGTTAAACAGGGTGGCTCAAATCCCAGAAATAATGAAACTGGGCCTATATATTTACTAAGTTTTGTAAAACTCTTTGAAACTGTACGTATGGAGATGAGGCTTGACAACTTACAATAAGAGATCCCTTACGAGTATACAGTGAACTTTGAGTTTGAAACATTGTACGTATGGAGGTGAGAATATTAATTAGAGAAAGAAAATCTTTCAGGTGACTTTAATGAATAATCAAAGTTATAGTACAAAAGAAAAACAAGGACAATATTCACGTACGTTTATATACATATAAATCAGGTAAAAACAGATAGAATCAAAATGTTAGCCACAAAGTTGTTATTCGAAAGTTTCTGATGAGATGCCCCCCTATAGCACAGCGGTATGTCTGCGGACTTACAACGCTAGAAACCGGGTTTCGATACCCGTGGTGGGCAGAGCACAGATAGCCCATTGTGTAGCTTTGTGCTCAACTTCAAACAAACAAACTGATGAGATAAACAACCAATCTGGCTTGACAACTTACAATAAGAGATCCCTTACGAGTATACAGTGAACTTTGAGTTTGAAACATTGTACGTACGAAAAAATATAAATACAGTACTAATATAAAAGTTCAGGAAAAAAAAATCAGGGAATTTGTCCAAAGAGCAAGGAAAGGTACCAACGTTAAAATTAGTATGCAGGTGAATGAACAGTCTGGTTTATGAAAAGCCAAACGGTCTTGTTTTTAGATAGGTGACTCAGTTTAAAATGAGAGAATAAAAGCGATGTGGCTTTTTAAAATCCTCTTAACATTTACAGGAGGTGATGGAGTGATAGAGACTGCAAAACGCATAATGTGAAACTGAAAATTTTGTATGTATCTCCCCATGGACCCAATGAACCTCCGTACCAATTTGGGTGAAAATCCATCCAAACCCCGCGAAATAGTTACTTGAACAGACAACAGACAGTACTATTATATGGATATATACTAGACTTGTCTTTAGTACAAAGCCACCTAATGCGCTACCTGCGCTGTGTTTGTCGCAGGGATCGAACCCTGAAGTTTAGCATCATAAATCATAAATTTTGCCGCTGATCCACAGAATGGCACATTTTTAGTACACCAAATGTTAACTGAAGCTCATATACCAAGAAAAAAGACTCAAATTAACAACGTTTTTTTTCTATCCTTATTATATTTCCTTCATAAAAGCTCACTTCAGTTTTGTTTTTGTTAATATTCATAGCGATTTATATGAGCGAGAATTGACACACTGCTGTTTTCACTGTTTTATGTAGCTGTTTTTATTTTAAATAAAGTGTTTTGGCAGTAGAACAAACCGTTTCTCAATTTTTAACTCTTACAGGGTTCCAGTAAAAAATATAACTACTTTCGAGGTACGAATGCATAAAAAATATAGTTTGAAAATATTTATTAAAATACATATATAAATTTAGAGCCAAAATAGTTGAAGTTCTCAAGTTCGAAATTCTTAAGTAAAATGAATAACTATTTTAATAAATGAAAAATTAAAGATCTTACACTTAAAAAAAAATTAGGGTTTTTCCATTTAACTATCTATCTGTGTTTCTGTCTATCTATCTATCACTGTTGTACGTAAAGCGTAAACATGATAAACATAAAACTAAAATAACCAAACAAATATTGAACATCGAAACAATGTAAACTGAAAATGTGCGCATGTGAGATGTTAGTCAGTGAAATGATGATGCAATTTCCATCACTGGTCCTGGGATTCCCAAGGTGTAACTAGTCGCCACCTAGTGAGGAAAAAAAACATGAGGGTGATTCATACAAACTATGACAATTTTAAATACACAAATAAGGCTATTCAAAAGCAGACATAAAAACAAAATTACTTAAAGGCAAAAAAAAAAAAGGCGATGGTGCAATGTTACGACCCACATTTCTTCTTAACTGAAATAAACTATCCAAATTTCTGCAAAGTGTCCGCCTTAGCAAGTTATACTTTACACAGGGCCCCTAGAGTTTTCGTTGACATTAACATACTTGGTTCTTAATAACAGCTAAACAAAGCTATGACGAAGTTTATATAGTTCGTTGCGTCTGGTAGTGGGATTGTGGTAGAATTTTAATAGGAAGAAGTGTTAATAGAGTTTTGATAGCAAAGGATTGTGGTAGAGTTTTAATAGGAAGAAGTGTTAATAGAGTTTTGATAGCAAAGGATTGTGGTAGAGTTTTGGTAGCAAGAAGTGTTAATAGAGTTTTGATAGCAAAGGATTGTGGTAGAGTTTTAATAGGAAGAAGTGTTAATAGAGTTTTGATAGCAAAGGATTGTGGTAAAGTTTTGGTAGCAAGGGGTGGTGGTGATAGAGTTTTGTAAGCAAGATGTGGTGATAGAGTTTTGGTAGCAAGGAGTGGTGATAGAGTTTTGATAGCAAAGGATTATGGTAGCAAGGGATCGTGGTAGAGTTTTGGTAGCAAGGAGTTATGATAGAGTACTGGTACTAAGGGATTGTGGTAGGGTTTTAGTTAAAATTAAAATTTTATAAAAAAAACAAAAACACACGACATAAAACAAGGATACGAATGGACATCATGATGAATATTTATCAGTTGTAAACATATTACAGGAAAACATTATCGAATCTGTAGCACACGTGACTGTGTCATCGACGTAGATAACCTTCGCTTGTCATAGGGTCATCGAAGTTTGGTTAACTCATTCTTCACGACCCTAAAGGTTAAACAGTGTTTTAAAGAACAAAACTGGAGGTTGGCCACGTAGTTTTTGGATTCATTATCATTCAACAACAAGGTAAGGTTCCGCAGCATGCCATCCAGTTATTGCTGCACCCAGAGCAAAGCCGCTATTGACGCAACTAAAGAGCCTGACGCAGGCGCACTGTAAGCAACGGTCTTTCCTTGCCGCAGCATCTTCTTCGAACCCAAAGCCAATGTAAATACGACGTCACTTAGACGATACACAATTTTGAATTCGAGGACCCCTTAATTTAAAAGTAAGCTAATTGAGACTCTGGGGCTACACTGAGGATATCTTAATGTCTATGTTATGAAGACTGCTCCGTGTTCCTGCAGACGGGAAGCTCACGGGAAGTTTTCCTGCCGACGTCCCTTTGGTTGTCATCAAAATGAACTAGCGGGAACACAATACTCCTGTAAGTTCTCTTAAGTCCTGGCGAAATATATTGTAACTGATTAATGAGCGTTAGTGAATCTCCTTATGAGAATAACTATATAACAAGACACTAAAATCTAACTGAGAGCTAATAAAATGAATACATTTGTAAAATCAGTAGTGTGAATACTATGTTTGAACTAATGTTCAGCCATTAATTAAACGACGTGCATACAAATAGTATATACTGTTTAATTAAGCTGTTATTCAATAGCACGTAGAAAAATTATAAAATGTGTTTAACGAGCATCGATCGACAAGAATAAAATTTAGTAATATATTTTAAACAGCAGCTGTCAGTCAGTAATGTCATGAAAAACCACTGTTCAAGCCAGCATAGATGACTGAATCAGTACTACACATTTAAGTTATGTAGTAAGTAAAGCTGTGGCAAAACAACACGAGTACAGAATGTAAGGTTTTGTTGGTATAATATCTACTGTTGTTTCAGCTGTAACTAAACAACAAGAGAACAGAATGTAAGGTTTTGTTGGTATAATATCTACTGTTGTTTCAGCTGTAACTAAACAACAAGAGAACAGAATGTAAGGTTTTGTTGGTATAATATCTACTGTTGTTTCAGCTGTAACTAAACAACACGATTACATAAAGTTT
>NW_013665969.1:397875-401008 GCF_000517525.1 Limulus polyphemus | reverse complement strand
AAAAAAACCAAACAAAAACAAACAAACAAACAACTAAACTACCATTTCTAATCTAACAGCCATTGATGTTTTTAAAGTGACTAATTACAATAAACATTTAAATTTACAAAACAACAACAACAACAACAAACAAACAAAGACAACAGCTGGAAATACTAGTATGGCAATAGATCAGAAAAAGACAATTCAAGCGCAGGCGCTGTAAAGCTCAGTATACCTAGTTCTCCACTTTCAGTTTTGGGATTATTGATAACCTGATGAACTGGGTTGATTAGCAAAGTGCTTGCTACAGGAAAGAAACTTTCCGATCGATCTGCAGGATTACTTAAGAAAACAGAGCCAGAAAGCTAATTCATTAATCAGTATAAAGTATTGTATTTACCATCAAGACCTTTCAACGTAAGCCAATATTATGTCAAGAACTTTATCACAGTACGTTACGTGAATGCAGAAGAAAACTACACCATAGTCACAAGATATATATGGAGTAGAGTAACATCTTACGTCAGTACAAACATACGACCTGTACAACTCTTAGTTCTAATGTGTCTGGTTATATATAAAAAATGTTTCTTTTTGTTGCTTAGTTTGAATAATTATTATTTGATTTAAACCGAACCATATCTGACTATTACTCAACATGTTGTTTTTATACTTGCCTGCACTGAACATTTATCAACCAGTAATATACAATACAAAGAAATCCAGCAACAGGTCCATTTTATTTTTCGGTACAAACAAAAACAAAAAACACTGAACAAGCTGTTGTTCTTTTAGCGCAACACTACACAATCGAGTATCTGCGTATTGTTCACCATAGGAAATTAGACTCCGAATTTTAGCGTTGTACTGCTGATTCACCGATGACTGAGCAGTCGAACCGCTAGCGCTTTCTAATTACAAGAGTGATACGCTTAAGCAGGGGCGGATTAGGGCAGAGGGTATTAGGGCTGTAGTCCCAGGCCAGGGCTAAAAAAAATGCCCGTCTTCATTTTTTAAGGAAAATGCTTAATACAAATCATTTGACCGAATTTACTTATTTTTAAAGAAAAAGTTTATGTGTGGCGAGGATAGGCCTAGCGTGCGATGTAGCATGCAGAGATTTGAATGTCTTACTCCGAAAATATGATTAGGTGTAGTCCCGTTTTGATCTATCATATTTGCATACAAGTAGCAATGCAAATGTGCTAGGTCTAAGCAAGGCCAATCAAAACCTCTTCACTTCACATTTTCATGACGCTGTCAGCCAGGCTCCGCCCTCACGGCTTGCGCCCGACACGCTGTTTCTTATCGTAGGATCAAGCAGTAGGCCTAGAATATAACTGCTAGGCTAGATTGAAGATATCTATATCTTTCTATCCTTCATTCTCAAATTCGGATTTTGTTCAAGAAATGAGTTTAATTATCGCTAACAAGATAATTAACGGTATTTTAAGCTTTTGGGATATATTGTATCAACTGTTTGTGTTTCTTGAACAGAATTTGCAAATTGTTATCCCGTAAAAAAATCCATAATTATTTGTGGGCTTATATTGGCCCACTTATCAGCTGTTAGTAATTCTTTGAAAATTTGACAAGCATCATTAATTGGAGGGTACAGGATACAAGTAATCCAAGTATAAAATTTGAAAATTTTGAGTTAAGTACAGAAAATGATATACGTTCATTTGTTACGAAACTATTAGGTACTTCGTACTGACATCCCTCTCTCTCACATACACACACACAAGTACGCTTTTACGTACACACACATATTATTCATTGAGTGTTGATCCTATCCATTATATAGATGTACAAACACAAGGGCAGTTAATAAAAGCTAAATTCAAAGAAAGAGGAAGAAAAATAGAGAACTAATGGATTAGTGGGCTTTTTCCTCTGATGCCGAAATCCTCACCATCCAAGGCAATGGAAACAATAATGTAGACACCAAATCTCTGGATGCTGATGACCATCAACCACATCATATTAAATTGAGACATTGCCTTAAACCGGAAAGTGTCAAAACATAACCGTCAACCAAGACTGTGAAAACAATCATGTAAAAACTAAAACTCTCGTTACTGATGACCCCCAATCTTATCAACTTGAATCAAGCCCCTACCAACAGGAAAATATCAATTCTTGCAATATCGCTGAAAACACTAACCAATCCTTTACATTCGACATTGGGACATGGAGACCAGTTTCTGACGAAAGGGCAAATTTTGTTTGTGCGACAGAGAGTACCTATTGCCAGTAAATGGATGAGGATTTCAGTGCATCTACGAAATCGATTCCAGGTGACAAGTATAAATGTCAGTGCTCAAAAAGTTTTTTTTTTTATCGCGAGCAATTGAATGGAGAAAAGGTTAAAAGAGACTGGTTTTGCTACTTACCTCTCAAGGGGAACCTCTTCTGTGTTATATGCAAATTGTTTTCAACAGCAGTGGAAACTTCTTCATTAGCAGCAAGTAGTTAGTCTGATTGGAAACATACTGCAAGAGACATTAATCGGCACGCAACAAGCCTGACGTATCAAAGTTGTGTCACCAAATTTATTATTCGTAAAACCAAAAGCAGACGAATCGACGAGATTTTAACAGATCAGATGAAGTCAGAAAAGAAATGCTGGCACCAAATTCTAGAGCGTATTTTCTCAATTATAAAGTTTCTATCATCCATAGAGCTAACATTCAGAGGAAACGATCGAATAGTTGGTGCATAACTGGAATTACTTAGAAATACTGGAGCTATTGGTTGAGTATGATACAATTGTTGCTGAACATATTCAAAAATACGCAAATAAGGGAAAAGGTCATGTTTCATACTTACCTTGAACTGTTTGTGACAATTTCATAAAAACACTACACAATGAAGTTCTCACTACCATTATCCCGAAAATAAAAACAATCCAAGTATTACTAAGTGTCTGTTGATCCCACTTCAGATATATCCACACGGATCAATTGACAATAATCTTTAGATACGTTCTAGACAATGGCCGTGTAGAGAGATTTGTTACATTCTTACCGTATAAGCAATCACACTAGGGCAGAACTTGTTAGGAGTTCTCATTAATTTTCAATTGAAAAGCATGATATAAGAATTCAAGATTGCAGTGAGTAGTCTTACGACAATGCATCTAATATAG
>NW_013665969.1:390914-396875 GCF_000517525.1 Limulus polyphemus | reverse complement strand
AACACGAATTAGTTAGCATAAATCAGTTAAATGACGAAAAATTAGGTGTCTATTTACTTGTGACCACTCAGTGTACATGCTTACAGAAAATCTCCGCAGCGCCACCAAAAAGTTGATTAGTGCGTATCCTACGGACTTGGACAGTTGCATAGAGGAAGAAACTGTTTAGTTTGCCGCCCTCTGCAAGATAAGATTCGTTGAAAAACCGCCATAATCCAAGGAACAAAGTATACTGAGAATGATATGTGATCACTCTCTGAAATCAACTTTCCCAAATATTCTGATAATCTTAAGGATGTAGCAGTGCTTTACGTCAAGCAATTGTTCGGGAGAAAGAACATTCTCGATACTAAAAAAAAGACAAAGAACACAGTTCGATCAACAATGTGCCAAGATAGGCTAAATGCACTGGCACCTTTGTGCATATAAAATGACTTGCTAGAATCGCTTTCCACCAAAACAGATTATAAATGCCTTTGATACAAAAAGATCCAGGAAGACAGTAGTTTAACCAAGTACAGATGACATGATCTGGGAATACTGTGTGAGTACCGGTGTTATCTAAGCCTGTGTGTGTTTATTTGTTTATGTGTACACACGCGAATGCGTGAGCTGTTGAGTTTATGTGTATGTGGTTTCTTTTTGTCTATATGCTTTGTTGTCCAAATACAAATTTTGTATGTGTTAGACCATACTTTTTCTATTCAAGAAACATCTAATATTGATCATTAATTTGTAGACGAGTCTTGCAGATATGTGGGTAATATTTTCCCATTGTCCCCAAAAGTAAAACATGTCTTGAGGTTTATTTGTTTACTTTAGTCTTTAGTCGCAATACTTCACCAGGTGTTATCACAGTGCAAAACTAATATATTTTATCCAAAACTGTATAGTCTTTAGAGCTTCTTTAGTAATATAAAACACGTTTAGGGATAATTTTAGGCCTTAAATAGTTTGAGTTTATTAGTTTTACAACAAAGCATATTTAGGATAAGACAATTAACACGTATAGGATAACTGGCAAATAGATTGACTAGCTTTCTAAGTAGTCTTATTTTTTTATGATATCAATCCAAATTTAAACTGATTAAAGCAAAAATAGGGTGATTCAGAAGACCATTGAAAGGCAAACAGTTCATAATGTAGAGGTATAGAAAAATATTTGTTAGTGTTATGGAACGAGATGTTTTTGGCCTACTATGTGATAATATCGTTGAGGTTATTCAATATCGTCTTCAAGATCATGATCTTAAGAACTTTTATTAATATGAATCATACAACCAAAATGGTAGAAACATTTTATATAAAAATAATTCTCAAAATCACTCCTCAAGAACAACAGCCATAAACATAAATGTACCTTTTCATTTACACAAAGTGGTGCCACAAAAGGTTGAAATCTACCCATAGAAGAGGTAACTACACAAATCTAGGTTTAAAGTTCAAGGTCAGGATTTTGCAAAAGCAAATCATTGCGCCTTTGAAGGGTCCAAAAAGTAGTAAAGCCCCTCCATAAGGTAGCAAACAAGCAT
Source organism: Limulus polyphemus (assembly GCF_000517525.1). Taxonomy (NCBI): domain Eukaryota; kingdom Metazoa; phylum Arthropoda; class Merostomata; order Xiphosura; family Limulidae; genus Limulus; species Limulus polyphemus. The sequence continues at coordinate 395,343 of NW_013665969.1, read as the reverse complement.
TGCGCTGCAGCTATTCCCAAACCAATTAAATAATGACACAGTATTCAGTTGAAGAACAATTTAAAATAGTTCTTCCGTATAGAGAATGTTAACAGAATGCCTTGTTTGCAGCTATGGTGTATGCCAAACTGTTTCTAGATGAACGCCAACTTTCACACCAGATAATAGGAAAAGTGTGCTAGGCTCATTTACCTATAGATTCCCTGTGACCAGACCGAGAGCAGTAACCAATATTTTCAAAGGAGCCGCCATTTTGGTATGTGTCAGACTTGACTTTTACAGCACTTTAAACACCCCTATTGATTGTTTGCTACCATTTCATAACACCGTTAGACATTTACCTCATCTGATTTGTACCTATAACTGTTGTTGTGGGGGCACGATTTTCGTAAATTTTAATTCAAAATGCTTCATTGTATACGTCTTTGTAACTGACATTTGTGGTGTACAATGCATATTAATTAAAGTTTCGAAGGAAATAGCTTTGAGATTGACCTTGTATGACCTCAATGATATAATCACGGAGTAAGCTCACATCTCATTCCATACCACCTACAATTATTTTCCTGTCACCCGGTGGATCAGCGGTAAGTTTACGGACTTACAACGCCGAAATCCAGGGTTCGATTTATCGTGGTGGACAGAGCGCAGGTAGCTCATTGTGTAGCATTGCGCTAAAAACCAAAACGTTATTTTCCTACACCTCTGTCTTTTTAAGTTATTTTGTTGTGAATGGAATTCTGATGGACCTCGTATACATTGTACACTTTCCTTACCTTTAACTAAGAAACATTTACGGTTGCTTCTTGTGTGCATTTCAATTTATTGGTAAAATATATATATATGTGTTTTAATAAAAATGAGGTTGTATTGACTTTTGCTTTACACCATTCATGCTGAATACTGAGTAACTCTGACATAATTTGAATAATTGTAAACTTTCGTTTAGGAACAAACATTTGTAGTTTAGTAACAATTTAAAAACTGCTACCAAATTATATGGAATGTGTGGTGTTCTATCAAAAGGTAAAGAATGTTGATAAACATTTTGTGCTTTTAACTATAAAAATCATTTTGGAAAACATGCCAATTTAACTCAATAATGAGTTAATTGAATATGTTGAATATTATTGTTTTAATGAACATATCATTTAACACAGGGACTACAATTTATCTTCTAAAGACAACAAAACAAATTTCTGTTATTCGAATAATTTTCGTTAGAGTCAATAAACATATTTTATTTCACGTAGAAATTATTCACTGCAAGTTTCGGCCAATTTAAAATAAGTACAATTGACAGTAAAGGTGAGTCTCGTGAACCATCAGAGTTTACACATTGCTGTACAAGACAACAACGTAACCAACAGCAATATGAGCGTCGCCAACGAATCATACGGAGGATAACACAATTATGACACAGATGAATTGAATATAAAAATGCCTGTTGAAAGGAAATCAATGGAAAACGAAAACTTATGCATAAATATTATTATAAGTAAGTGACATTTACATATACAAGTATATATGTACATAAAATGTTTAAGAAAAATAAATACATATGTAATACCCACACACACACATACATGATATATAAGTGCACACACACACACCTGTATATATATATAAATATAACACATAAATGCACATAAACACATGCACACACACCCATATACATATATTGCAAATGTAAGTAGAACAATATGTTTGTGGGCTGACAGTGAAAGATGGATTAATGTCAAGATTTTCCCATTCTCTTGATAACCATACTGGTCTACTCTTCAACTTCATGATCACAAGTACCTCTTTGTATTATCTTGCAAAATCATTGCTCTTATGGAGGATAAAATATCATGGGTACATTCCTATGCATGGGCTGCCACAACTAATCTATCAAATTTCCAGAACGGATGTCTTCTTTAATTTGGGTAACCACAGTTTTCCTGTCTCCTCGATATAATTTTTTCGAACTGATTTATAAGGCGGAAAACGTAGACTGATGATGAACAACACAACAACAGAAGTGACGAATAGCAACTTATTTATTGGACGTTTCGGAATATACAAATTACTACAACAAATACAAAACATTTAATTACAATTAATGACACGAATGTTGAACAAAAGTTTATGTATTATGGTAAACAGTTCCAACTAGAGTGAGAGTGTACAAACCAGCGAGTGAAACTTAAAAAATTATATAGACACTCTCTAAATGAATTAGTAAAAGTATTTGTATAGCTATTGAGAAAGAATTAGCTAAAATAGATTTAACTCAACCTTAGTTGAGTTATTATTCAAACTGTGGAGATCCTATTTAACAAGTACACTCTACTTAATGAAACGTTTCAAGTAGATGCAGCCAGTAACTAAAAGTTTAAAGTCAGCTGAGGAGATTTTGTATCAGTATTTTGAGTGTGTGTGTGTGGAGAGAAGGTGCAGAGAGCTGAATGATAAAGGGTGAACGGGTCATTAGTAAATCCCCACGTGTTTATGTGTTGATACTGTAGGTAGCATTGCACCTACCACACGCATATGAGTAAATGTTCAATGAAAGAAGTAGGGTCGGAATTGAGTCTTTCAAATGGAAGACAATATTTGATCAGATTAGTTCATTTAAAGACGATTCTCAATTGGATTAGTGTGTAGTACTTATATAACAGTTTGGTGAGTTGATTTTTAAGAATTAAGCTTTGTTTACCTAAGTAAGGAAGCTATAAACGTACGGGGCAATTAGATACAGTCATCTGTTTGATATTGCTAAGAGGATTGAGCTTTCCTTTAAAAAAGTCATGAATGATGTTTTCAAGAAAAGGCTTAAGGTACCCATTTCGCTGTGTGGAGAGAAATAAGAAGAACAAATAATTAAAGCTCTGATGAGCAAACAAGTGATCAGGTTACATTTGTAGTTACAAGGAAAGAATTGTAAAAATTGTCTTGTGACAATAAGATATAGGAAAAACGTTAGTTTTGCCATAGTCTGTCTTTTTTTAGACATCCTTGTTAACCGCCTATTTTAACTAATAATTTTTCACTCGCTTGCTCTTACACTCTTTCCCTATAGTTAAAGCTGTTTAGCTTAATACACGACATTTTGTTTAATATCCGACTAATTAATTGTATTTATAATTTTTGTGTATATTCCGAAACGTCCAATAAATATGTTGTTATTCGTCATTGTGGTTGTGTTGTTAAATTTTTTTCCACATCCACATTATATACTAATTTTCAGATTTTTGTATAAGATACATAAGATTTTTCTTTGTTCTTGGAAAGTTTAATTGGAATCAATTTTTCAAAAGAAAAGTCTTAAAAAAAAGAAGGCTCATGTACGTTACAAAGTAATTCGATAAGGGATTATTTGATACAAATTAACCTTAAACTGTTAAATACAATTTGCAGAACTGTTAAAGATAGCGACAACTCCTTCCACCGATGCTGATAATATATAGTAGACTCTGAAACCACGTATCCTTGTTTCTTTGTTTGTTTGTTTTTAATTATGCACAACGCTACAAAAGGGCTATCTGTGTTCTGCTCACCACGGGTATCAAAACCCGGTTTCTAGCGTTGTAACTCCGCAGACATACCGCTGTGCCACTGGGGGGGGGGCTTGTTTCTTTATGTACAAGGCTATTCTATTCTATGAGTAATATTTTGATATTTCCAAACTTTGCCCTTTTTTTTGGAAAATGATAAAGTAATTCTTAATGTCTATTAGAACCTTTGATTTATTATAATTTATATCTAATGATTAATGTGAGAATGGCCATTAACTCACGCGCTCTGAAATTCAGTCCCGAATAAAGATTAACTGAAGCTATTAGGGTGTGTATAAATTATTAGTTATTGAAGGAACGCCGGAATGACGCAAATTAGGGTCTGAGGAAACTTTTTTCTGATGTGTGCATAGTAAAAAATAAACATAAAATAAGATCTATACCAATAACTAACTTTAAAATATTTCAAAGAATCAAAGATAATGGTATTGATTTTCATGTTAATTCTGACATCAGCTGTTTCAATTTCCTCAGCACTGGTCAAGGTAAAAAAAGCTAAAATAAACCCCCATTGCAATTGAAAATGTTTTTTTTTATGAAAACGGTCGGATCACTAGTGAATTTGATTTGCTTGGAGATTTTTGCATACTTACAGGGAAAGCCTGTTTTTGTGGCGGGATCATACTAAATCCAAATCAAATCTTACACTTCAATATAGGAAATATATTAGAAAACTTGTGAACAATTAGGGTTCAGGCATGTCGTAATCACAGATTAGAAATTACTGTGTATTTACCTTGTGAGTATTGCATTAAAACAAAATAATTTATTTTTCATAAGTATTAGGTCGGCAAGAAATTAATGTCGCGTTTTGAAACACTTTCATTACCCCCCCCCCCAACCCTAACACCACCTATTTATTATAGTAA
>NW_013665969.1:388679-389928 GCF_000517525.1 Limulus polyphemus | reverse complement strand
AGACATCGACATGTTTTTTGCTTCAAATCCATGTTAATTTCTTTAATCAGGGCATGAACAATTTGATTGTAAGATGGAAAAGCATCATCGATAAGAATGGAGACTATTTCATTTTATAAATGTTTTGATATATAAGTTGTTCGGGTTTTTTCATCGAAGAAACAGCAACATTAATTACTTGACGACCTAATACAAATACATTCTTAATTTTTTCTAAAGCCAGTTTCTAAGTATTTAAACACATTAATTCACACGTTATATGAACGACTTAGGTCTTAAAGTTTAACTTTAATATCCGTGATGAAATTGTTTCAATAACTGTTTCGAGAAACCAAATTGGTCACAACCGAGTGAGTATAATGTGCAGTTTGTAGATACAAGGTTATCGACTTCTCTAACTAAGCAAGCCATACGATTAAAATAAATTATTTTAAGAGAGCATATACATTTTTCAATTGAAACAAAAACACGAACGCTTAACAGTGCAAATTTGAAGTCGAATAATTTGTCATCTAGTTTTGACTAAACGCATTCTAATGCCTTATCCAAGATATATCGAAGAGCTAACAAAGCACAAAAAAGATCAAAAACGAAACGTGTCCAGATCATTAGTCGAAACTATCAAGCACTTGCGGTAAAAGAAATAGGACATATGGTACTAGACTCACCATATAGGACACACTAGTGAAGAAAAGTTAGACATGTTATTTCAAGTGAAATTAAAAATAATTGATTCATCTACCTTCGTTGTACATAAATAACGACCTATAATCTAAGAATTAAAATATCGACTGACAGCATTTCAGTATCTATTTACATAGAAAATGTCTTAGTTAAATTTATAAATATCAGACCTAGACTCAATTGAGCAGATTCACAATATCATACTAAAATCTTGTAATATTGAGCTAAGTATGAACTTTAGCAATACTTAAGCTCGCATAAGTCAATTAAAAATACCAATAAACCAATTTTGTAATGCATTTAAAACATTACTCGTTTTTTTAAAATTAGAGATAAGTTCGTCTGTTTTTGTTGTTTCAGCTTAAAACTTTATTTTTATGTGACAATGATGTGGTTAGCCTACCTTGTTAAATGTTTCTAAAAATGTAACTTTCAATATTCAATATATTCTATTGATAGGATTCAATAAAAACCAATCGTACAAAAATTGATAAATATCCATACACTTGTAATAGGAAAAATTTGAAATATGTATATATATATATATATATATATATATATATAT
>NW_013665969.1:370136-387583 GCF_000517525.1 Limulus polyphemus | reverse complement strand
AGGTAACTAACTTAAAAACTAAAACTAAACGTTAACTAAAAATAAGTAAGTAAATAATACTACTACACTTACGTAATAAGTAAAGTTAAGTAATATATATATATATATATATATATATATATATATATCTACACAGCCTCAAATGTGGAATCTTAGAAATAAATTATTTTCTGCTGTGAATAAAATGCCAGAAACATAAAAAAGTTACAAGAAAGAAAGTAGCTTGTTTGGTACAGAAATTAATATTAATTTATACTTAACGTATTCATATTGAGACAGAGGTTTAATATTTGGATTTAATTAGTAGATTTACACAACCTATATAAAATAAAATCATCGTATTTTTGTTTTAAAACGAATAAAATCTTTCAAAATCATATTCCTTAATTTTTTCAATTTTTATGAGTTCATCGCTGCTTTTCTGAATAGCCCTATTTTATATGTTTAGAGTACGTACGAGAGGAAGTAATCACAATTTTACGGGTTTGGAAGATATGCCTTGGTATAGCGATGGTGAGTTGTTAGTATTGTTCTTTAAAATTTCTACAATTAGTCAGGCTTCTGAAATTGAATTAAGTAACTAGTATTAACAAGAGGAAATTATAAACTTTAGTAAAGAAACAGCTGAAATGATCTTCTTAACGACAGCTTTAAGCTATTTGTAATTAAATATGTATATATATCCAAGACTTTTTTACTCTTTTATCAAATTGAGCTGTTAATTTATTGATTGCAGTAAATTTATATTTACAATTAAAATAATAATTAATTCAGAAAAGCCTAAACGTGTCTTGGAGTAGTTTTAGACAGGATATTTTAGATAACTTGATTGCAGTAAATTTATATTTACAATTAGAATAATAATTAATTCAGAAAAGCCTAAACGAGTCTTAGAGTAGCTTTAGACAGGATATTTTGGATAACCTGATTCATTATTTTTTTTTAAATATCATTTGAAGAAGATGTTTATCTTCAAACACCTGGAGCTAAATTGTATTTTTTGTCATTTTCTTTAGCTATAAGACACTCTTTTCATAAAATGTTCAAATGTACAAGCTTTATGTTGTAAGCATGTTTTTTTTTTTTAATACGTGAGAGTTAACGATTTGTTCAATAGATGACACTACCTATCAAAGTTTGTAAACCCTAAGTCAGCGCTGTTTCCAACAGTTTAGGGAGAAAACCTTCACATATTAAATAGAGTAAATCACGAATAAAATTTTACTATGGTTAAGGTTGCTCGTCTGATTAAATCAAAGAAAGTTAAGTTGCTATTCTGTCGAATGAAATAGCACCTAAAAAATCTGCGTGACCAGGTTTGATATCTTCGATGTCAAATGTTTTTTTTTCAAAGCAGAAAAGTATATTCTTATGACGATTCTTCATGTACATGTTTGACGTTTATCAAATAAAATGTAAACTGAATGAACTTTGAAATGAAACAAAACAGTTTATACAGAAATTTGTCTGACATCAACATTAGGACAATGATCGATATTAACTACATTTAGGCAGAAATTCAGTACTTCATAGAGATACAGGAAAGATTTGCATTAGTCACGTGATTTAAACATTAAATCAGGAACTTTGTCCACAATATCAATCTAACAATGTGTTTATTTATTTAACAAGTACTCTCTCAACGTACGAATTAATAGAATCAATGAGATAGAACTTCTACAACTAGTCAGAACCGCATCAGTAGCAGCCATAGTGTTCAATATATCCATAAGCTTGTTGATGTCAAGCAGAATTCAAAGATACATGACTACTGTTTCGCGAAACATTAAGATACAATACAGTTAGGTATAATCACACTTACATTAATTCCAGGTGGTTAGGTGAAGTAAGTGAAGTCACCTAATACAGGGATTAAATGTCACATGGTTCTCTCACGAGGTGTAGGCTAGTACAAATGGGTTTTATTCGACCTTGCTATCTTGCAACACACAAAAAGCGCAATGAAGAATAAGATAAGGAGTTAACAATTACAGATTATTATGTGAAATCTCAAACAATAATATGTTGAATTAAATATACTTCTACAATAAAAAGCGCAATGAAAAATAAGTTAAAGAGTTAACAATTACAGATTATTATGTTAAATCTCAAACAATAATATTATGAATTAAATATATTTCTGCAATTTTTAATACTTACAGTACTTTTAATCAACGTTGTACTAATACCCGAAAGGAGGATCACTCCTACAGATGAAGTATGAAGTATACAGAAACTTTAAACATGGTATATTATCCGAAATATTTATCCAAATGCTATTTTTTGTAAAATAAGTTAGAAACTATCAAAATAACTGAAAATGTTATTAAGCTATAATGGTATGAATTTGAATATTTCCATCTTCAGTATTTTATAACATAGTACAGAACAAAACATTAACATTTCCGTTTCAGACAGCTATCTTGATTGTTCAAGAGAATGTGTTATTAGTATCAGTGAATAGTCTGACTCCTCAGAATTTTATAACTTAGTATAAGGCAATACATTAACAATTCCGTTAGCAGACATCTATCTTGATTATTCGATAACGTTTACTTGGATCAGTGGGAGTAAGAGCTAATGATTATTTTTCTCTGAAATGAATTCCTCGTCGATGGAATCTAATCTATAAACAGCACACAGTGACCAGACACTATACTTAACTATAGAATAATCTTTTCTGGTTATACTGACCTAATAGATTGGTATCCTTTTGTTTCCAGCACCATTATATACATTTATGTACTGTATATTTTTGAAGGTTAGGCGATGGAATACTGTAGTTTTGAAGGTTACACGATGGAATACTGTAGTTCTGAAGGCTAGGCGAGTTACAGAGTATTTTACTTGTCGCCACACACGGTTGTTTAGCTGACGGAGTTGTTAATAAAGTTTGTTAATTAACAGTGAGCCATTTCATAAACATTAGGGATCCTATCAGATTTGAGATCTACAATACTTATATCATTTTCAATAGTTAGTCTCGAAGATTTGTCTTGTAGAACGTTTTTTCTCCTGTGGCTAAACAGGAACGGATGACATTACTAAATGACCTTTCTTGTGGCTTAACAGTTACACCAGTAGTTCGTTGTGCTGGAAACCCGTTTATTGTTTAAATATGTTAGCATTGTCCCATAAATGTTATAGTGATAACATACCATGCATAGGCCTATCTTCCAATTCTTATTTGAATTTGATTAAGTAAAGTACTAAGAGTAGCAGATGTAGTAAGTAATTTAAAAGATATAAGGGTGTATTAATATTTTCACATAGGATCCAAAAGTAAATGTCTAGGTATCTAGTAATAGCTGTCAGTGTGTGTGAATGAAATTTTAACCTTCTTTCGTTCGGCGACGTATAATAATTGAATAATTGAATTGAATAATTATCAGTTACCACTTTTTATCTATAATGTATGCCTGACAGCAATTCTTGTTTGATTTCAAGTAACCTGTATGGATTACTTATGATTGGTTTATGTGTTGACAACTTAAGGTTTATGCTTAAAGGCTACCTGGAAAATATCTGAAAATGTCATCAACTTTATTGATACGGAATATCTCACTTGTCAACAATGTTTGGAGTTATTTGTGTTACTAAGTGTTTTTGACTTTCAACTGTGATTTCAGGCTACTTGTTTCATATGTTTTTCACTACTAAGGATATGATGTTCATTTACAAATATAACTTAAGTTATCAAAGTTCTATTTGGTATTGATACTCATAACGCTCCTGAAGCTCCATTATCAATATTTTAATCTACAGGTGATATCTGCTTATCTTACCTTTACATATCTAATCACCAAGGTGTTAAGTATGAAGATACGCTTTCTTTCATTCCTTTCATACCAGATTATTTGTATCTAACTCTTTAGGCTCATTTTAAATTTCAATTCACCACTTATACTTAACGTTCAGCCTAGTATATAGATATATGAGAAAGTGACCTTTCTTTACTTTTGTTGTGGCATTTTTGTTCCAATTATCTCTTAATATGTGAATGGACCTATAGCACACTAATGATTTTACCACTTTGCAAAGTTCATGGATATCCCTACTTCATACACCAACGTGATCCTGCATTTTCCCAGCCAGGTATAATCACAGTAAAATAAGAAAATGATTTTTTTTCTCCGTTATTAGGAAAGAAACATCAATTTTAAGCATTGGCAGGTGCCCTAAACTTTCTGCTTTTCCTTACAATCTTTTGAAATACCATAACATTTGTGCAATATTTCATCCTTTCCTTAAATATACCAGGCAAATAATATCCTTAAAATGTTTCTGTGGTATTCTATACTTGTATGGCTACTTCAAAATGGTATTCTATACTTGTATGGCTACTTCAAAATGGTATTCTATACTTGTATGGCTACTTCAAAATAAGTCATACTTAAATCTCAAAATATCGTCACAACAATTTTCTGGTAATACTATTTGATTACATCGTTAAGTTCTTTAAAAGAAAGCCTATTCAAGAGTATTTCATCTTTTCAATAAAACATGTAGGTTTGTCTCTTGGATAAGACTTCAAAAACTCTTTCAATTTACACATGTAGCATCATCTTACACCAAATAGTTTTTCAAGCTCTACTTCGGTAGTAAAACAGTAAGACTATCGTTCTTCCTACTTTATTACCTCATAATTAATTCGTAAGTTTTCGTTTCCTTTATTTCTGTTCGATAAACAAACGTCTCGGTTAATCTATTAATCTACTTCTAAATCCACTCCAACCACTTTTATTTTGGGCCATACTTTTTCGTTCCATAATATTGAGTTTATCAGTTACTCTATGCTTCTAGCTCTACATCTAAGTATGAGTCAAAACTGAGACATAACATAACCGTTGCTGAACAAAATATTATAAAATTAGACATATTATAATCATTGCTATAATAAACATTATAAACTGAGACATACCATAAGAAAATATTATAAATGAAACTTTACATGTTTTCAATTTCTTTACTTGAAAAAATATGTTATGTTTCTTTTACAGCTTAGGTGAACGTAAACTTCGTATCCTCTGCAAATTGTGAGGAGCACTTGAGAGTTAAGTGTACCTAAAAATCCTGATCATCTGCAACTGTAGGTTGAATTTCAAAGCTCAAAGTGCTCATTTTATACTTCTAAAGGTGAGAGGTAAACTTCCCAGATGGGGCCACCACAACATTTCACCATCTACAACTCTGAGTAAATCTCCACAGCTAGGTGCACCCTAACATGCCAGTGTCTGAAACCTAGAGATAACTAATGTGCAAATTTCACGTTTAGCTGATCATTTGATGACAGTGAAGTTTCATTTAAAGAAGTGACAGAGTCTTTGACAAAATGCTTCAACTTTTGCAAACTTCATTACTTGTCGGTTTTCTCTGTTCTTGGTGCAAAGAACACAATTTTTTACTTTTTTTTAGGTTAATGAATATTTGACCTACCTGTTCAGAGTTAGAACAAGTAAGCTTTTTTTTTTATCAAATAGTCTTCGGATTTCGAATATCTATTTTCATTTCACCTTTGTCTAAAAACGACAATTCACAGATACATGCAATTTTGAATGACAGTTTGACGTCTAAATTGTTGTCGTTAGCATTTTTTGGACGTCTATCCGTGTAATATTTTGCAAGAGAAACTAGTGCAGTAACTGTCATCGGGCCCACCAGTGGCACAGGGTATATCTGCGGATTTATGCCATTAGAAACCAGGTTTCGATACCCGTGGTGGACAGAGCACAAACAGCCATTTGTGTAGCTTAGTGTTTAATAACAAACAGCAACTGTTATCGGTTTAATCTCGAATATAAAAGTTTTAATGACCATATGTTTTATTGTTATATAAGGTTTCTTGGTTCTAAATGCCTAAAATCTTGTATTATTTCTTCCTGACCCTAATCGTTGTTGTAAATAATGTGTTGTTTTATTAACTAACACATTGTAAACCTTGGCTTCATTTCTTGAGAAGTTTTGAAAGCGTTTATAATAGGTATCAGCAATAAACTCACTAAATCATAAATATTAGCTTAATTAATTACTATAAAATTTTCATGATTTTTATCTGAGATATTACACGCTATACGATACTCTGATGTCTACTGTTTTAACCAGTTGTGAGCCACCAGTAATTTCGATCAAATGCGCTAAAGTGAACGTCAATATATATTTCTCTTTTTAAACAGTGGTTACGTTATTGTGTTATGTTGCTCGACGTTGGTACTATTTCTGGAGTTTATACATGAAGTAACACTTAGAACTTATTAAATTCATGCGTAGCTCTAGCTGTTTCCAAGCTACTCTGCTCTAAATGAACTTCCCTGTGAAGTGTTCATATCTGGAATTTGGTTTTACCTTTTACTTGTTTATCCAGTTAGACACCGTCAATATATTTGATATATTTCTCTCTGTTCCTCTTACATTCGGTTGCTGCAACCAGTCTACGAATAGTTATATAATGTCTAATCGATTCAATAAAAGTTACATTAGCGTTGCCAGGAATTTCATTAATTGGAGGGTATACTAGCCTACTTGGCTGAACATTTGAAACCATTTTTAGTCCTTCGATGTTTTTAAAGAATTTTTGAAACCCTTTGAGATATGTTCACCAAGTTATTGCCCAAATGAAATCACTTAAAATTAGAAAATTTCGAAATAAGTTGTTTCTTATTATAACTAAGAAATGCTATTTTTATATCAATCACTCACTATTGTATCTGGAACAACACAATAATATAATTAAGTTAGCTATGAAGAAACTTACTGCTTTCATTCTGTGAAACCATATTTGTATGGTTAGGAAAAGTATAGCTCAGGATTTATCAGTCGTCTATGATAAAAAGAGTTGGAATTGAAATGTTATCAACTTACCTGTTTCTTTTGGTTTGTTGACTATCCATCTTTAAGACAGTTAGCATTCACAACAACGAAATGACGCTTAAAGATTTATAAGACTATTCATACCAATAATATTGGATTATATGATACTTACAAGGATTACGTGTACATTTGATACGCTTTCTACCTGGAATTATAAATTAAAGATATTTACTTTTAATTTTGAAATAAACAATTTATCACTATAAGATCAGCAATCTTAAAGTTATTATTGTTTTAGAGAAAATATATATATACTCCTAAAACCGCTTGCTCTTACTAATATATGGTCTCCCCCAGTCGAAGAGTGATAAGTTTACAGACTTACAACGCTAAAATCCGGGGTTCGATTCTCTCCGTTTGACACAATGTGTAACTTTGAGTTAAAACAATAACTAAAGTTATGCTGATTAACAGTTGTTTTTTTATGTAAAGGACATAATGGCGTTTTGCTCGTTATCAATATACTTTAATTAAAATTAAAACTAAGAATACATCTCTAAGAATCGGGTTTCGATATCCGTGGTGGAGAGAGCAGAGATAGCCCACTGTATAACTTTGAATTATGCAGTAACCAAATCATACTTCCAAATGTGTGTGTTTCGTTCTTAAATATCAAAATTAGGGATGCACGGGTACCCGGCCAGATATTCGACCCCGGCCGGTTATTGGGCTACCCGGTAGGCCCGGCATGGCCAGGTGGTTAAGGCACACGACTCGCAATCTGAAGGTCGCGGGTTCGAATCCCTCACACACCAAACATGCTCGCCCTTTCAGCCGTGGGGGCGTTATAATGTGACGGGCAATCCCACTATTAGTTGGTAAAAGAGTAGCCCAAGAGTTTGCGGTGGGTGGTGATGACTAGCTGCCTTCCCTCTAGTCTTACACTGCTAAATCAGGGACGGCTAGCGCAGATAGCCCTCGTGTAGCTTTGCGCGAAATTAAAACAAACAAACAAGCTACCCGGTAATACTCGGCTCAGGCCGAATGTTGAAGTTAAAAACAGCCGAATCCGGGTAATTCAAAATCGCATCTAACCTCTAATCTTAGTGGCAACTTACGTAGTACTGAAAGTTACAGTTAATAATTAGTTTAGTTAAAAAACAGTGTTTCGAGCAACAAAGACAGACTGTCCGCTGACAGTTGGGATTCAGAGAACAGTAGGGGTTAATAACAGGCATGGTTTGAGAAATGGATTTCTGGGAAAGGTAGGGGTTTTAAGAACAATAGAGGTTAGTTAGGATTTGAGAAGTTGGGGCTACGCATTAATGGGAATAATGATTCTAAAACGTGTCAACATCACTGTTTCTGCGTTTGCTTTCACTGGCCTCACTTTGGAAAGTTAAATGATGCTCGATTTCCCACAATGCGTTATCTCTCCGCACCTCCAACCAGTGTAGACAGCGAACTGGCTTTTAGCGCTGCTGGCAACATTATCACACGCGAAAGGTCAAGACTTTTACCCGTAAACGCCAAAAGCTACTGTTCCTCAAGTACAACTGAAACAAATTTCAAAAATACAGGCATTCTGCAAACTGGTGTGCACATTTTTGTTAGTTCATTTTGAAAGTTGGAAGTAAAACTGGAACGTTCTATTGGTGATTATTCGGTTAAATGTAATAAACGTGAATTTTGTTTTTGTTTCTAATTAGTGTATGTTTTTATTGGGGGGGGGGAGAAGCGAGGGAAGAAATGGCCCCGGCCGAAGCTTAGTGGCCGGGTATCCGGACCCAGTATTCGGCCAAATTTTACTACCCGTGCATCCCTAATCAATATGAATGAAGAATAGTTTAATGGGCCTAATTATCTGACTAGCTTTAACGTTGAATTAATGCACACTATGCTGTTTTTTATAGAAATAAACTTAAATGCTTCCTTATGCGTGATGAAGAAAATAATCTAGTTGTTTCTGAGCATGAGCATGCTTTACAGATGTAGTCTGAAGTCTGTTCAAAACAGTAAAATTAGATACTTTGGTAATAGTTATAGTAAAAGATATAATGCGCGTATGAGTTTAAGATAAGTTTAGCAGTTCTGTTGTTGTGTTAAGTAGAAAAGTTTGTGAAAGATAATGTGTAGCCAAGTGAAAACAATTTTCTATTAATTACATTTTCTCTATGATACTTTTGGTGAGTTTTGAAATATATAAAAAATCAACTAACTTTGAACTGTTAAAATTGTTACCATACAGATTTTAGCTTTTAGACATACCGAGTTCAGCTATAAAAATCAATAATATATGTGCACTGAATTTCTCAATACATAATTTAGGATGGTTCGATAAAAATCACATGTGGTGGACCTTCTAATTTCCAAAGTCATAGGAAGTTTTTACAAACCACTACGGTTTTACTCAAAAAAAAAGTAGAGATATTAATCTTATCTAGTGAAATAGCCACATTTAATAAAATGTTATCATTTCTCATTCTTTAATCAAGCTTTCTTGCTCAAATTTACCACCAATCTTCCGTTACTACCCATTTAATTGAATGGTTTACTTTATATAATTAACTTTGAAATTTCTCTTTCGTTAAACGATTTTTTTTCAAGACACAGGAACAGATATTATATGACAGAAACGTCTGTTGGTCTACACATTTATCTGTCTTCGCGATTTCTAGGTTATAGGGATTTACAAAAGAAAATTTTCGAAACCTGCATTAAACACTCAAAGACATGCCCAATAACATTGATATAGTGTCACTCTAGTATAATAACTGGATTCATACTATCTTAAAAAATAAGGTTTACATGTAAACGCCGGCTAGTCAAGAAATAAGTCATCTTTAAATATGTATAGCTTAATGTTTCTATTTCGGCATTTTTTTTCATACTTATTTGATCAATAAGTGTTTCAATAATAATTAATTATTTTGCTAATCACTAACATAAAACACACAGTGAATTTCCATGCCGAAAACAACACATAGTTTTCACTTTTGTATCTCTCTCTTTTTAATTTAATATTTATTGTTGTACAAATGTAAAAACCCTAACGAAACAGTTAGTGGATTCAGAGAAGAGCTCATCGTGTGCCGTACGTCACGTATGGACGTAATACTGTCATCTACTATAAGAACCAAGCATGGAATAATTCATGAAATAACTACAATAATTTAGTATTGCCTATCACGCAAATAACATGTCATTCACAGCACTTCAAGTGAGAGAACACAAAGATAATAGTCTTCTGGAACTTCGTGTGGCTGAATTTTTGTAACCGTGATCACTTTGTTCAGAGACTAAACTTTGGCGGTAGATATATCATCAGTTGTTAATTGTTTCAAAGTCTTTGAGTGGTAGTACCCTCGGTAGAATATTAGTTTAGTAAAGCTAGTTCTATTCATACTTTTAAGTAATAACGATTTTTCTCGTTGCCATCGTAACGACGATTCCTGTTGTCATTGTAGCAATAGCTTTCGTTACCTTAGTGGGACTTAACTAATTATTACTTTTACTAGATTCAGACTTAGACTGTAGATTGATAGACAAACACCATTAGAAAATGGATTTAATTCAAATTTTTGAAAATGAAACTTAATTCATGTATATTTGATACTGTAATATAAATTACAATAATAGAGTAGTAACACATCTCCTTTTTGTAAACCTCTTCAGTGTAGTACGTCTAAATACTAAGTCTTTATAACTAGAGAGATATATTTTAAAGTTTTCGTTTATGTATCTCTTCACATTTTCACTTTAGTTTCTTAGGTATCCGAACACGGAGAGTTTTAATTTGAATCATAATCGGTAGTATCGTAAGCGGGTGAGATGAAGTTTTAACAGCTTTACTTATATTAATTATGTTAACTATAATTATGGTAAACTGTGCGACAATATTTAGAATTATTTATTTTATCACAAGGATGAAAATAAGTATTTATTATTAATGCAAATTGTCCATGTGTTTGTAAACAATTATAGATATAATATAGATATAACGTAACGAAAGTGTTGTAATACCTGTAGTGGTTGTTAACAATAAATAAGGATGCGGGTATGTTACTATTCTAAAAAGATATATTAATTTAGCAAATATCAAATACTTGAATATTTAGAAATATTTTATTAGGAAACATTATACTAAGAAAACAAAACATAACGCTACACAATACTACAATGTTGTGTTTTACTGAGGAGAAATCAGTCAAGAGACATTTTCAAAAATCAGATTAGACTTGAAATGCATGTTTTATTCCCTCACTTCAAATAATCATAAGGGAAAAACGAGAAAAGTTTTCAAATGTTCATTGTGATTCCGTTCTTATGTGCACGAGAACACCTGCAGTCGTTTCTGACGCCATGATGTTCAAACTAGTATATTCTTATATTCTCCGGATTAATAACAATAAAAAAAACACTATGAAATTCCTAATTACTAAGAAGTATGCAGGGTTCAAAAAATAAAAATAAAATCAGAAAAAGAATCTTAACGTATTACAAATATCCCAGGAAATAAGTAAAAAATTTAAAAGAACAGAAATAGTTGAGGACACTTAAGAAAATAGTCAATTGCAAATCAAAAGAAGCAAAAAAATTCTTAAGTTTCATGTAGGAGATTTTATTTTGCTGAGTTATAACTCGTTTTGGAATTAGTAGAATTATAAATTTCATGCACTCTAGTTTGTATTTACTCTCGATGTACCAATTTAAACATGAAACCAAAATAATGTAGGATTGGTCTTTAAGCAAAACTAAATAATATATCTGCTCGTAGTGTCGTTTTTAATTAATTATTGATAATTTGTGGTGTTAGCTACTCGGTTAGCACAAACATCAAACTGACACATTTAGAAGCCTGGAGTTAGTTAATAACAGTTTCAAATTATCTCTAAATTCCTCAAGTGAAAGGCTTATTTCTATTTATTTCATTTTCGATAGAAATTCTAGTAAGAGAACAAATTGTTGAATTTTTAATCGTACATCAATCAAACAATATCTATGAAAAGTTTTAATTTTTTAATACCTGATTTTTATCTAGTGTTAATTTTAATTCAGTACGGACTGATGGTGGTTACGTACTAATAACTAGCATATTGAATAACAATTACGAATCTTACGCTGTAGTATAAAAATATTATATTAAAGGCTCTCGTTCTGTTGTAGGTCTTTATACTATTCAGACTAATTAAATAAGGATATCTGGGATAATTAGTGTCTCTGTTAAACGTACATTTTAACAAGCAAGCTTTTTAAACATTCAAGGTAGCCGTAGTTTAAGCTTTGTCTTTTTTTTGTAAAATGAAATTAATAATTATTTAATACGTTATAATTGTTTGAACTGATATAATAAAAAGAAGAACATCATATATCTAAGAGAAAATGTTGTTTGTTTCAAATAATAATCAAATAAGTTTTCTTTGTAAGTTTTAAGAACTTTTCTCCAATGTTCAGATCATGGAAATTATTTTACAAGACAGTAAAATACATTAATCATAGTTGCAAATTTTTACTTCTATATTTATAGGATTTTGAAATGAAGGAAATACAATAATCTTAAAGAACTATGTCTGTGAGACTACATAATCTTTCCAAATAAATAAGAGTTATCTAGTAACATCTGATTCGTTTAGACTAAAATATATTTAGGCAAGTGCGGGTGATAGACAAGTACGATTGGTAAACCTTGCTTCGTTTGGTTTGTTTGTTAAATGTCGCGCGAAGCTACTCGAGGGCTTTCAGTGCTAGCTGTCCATACTTTTGAAGTGATACACTTGAGGAAAAGTAACTAGTAAACATCCACCGCTAATTCTTGGGCTACATTAGTCAGAGCAAACAGTGGAATCAGAAAGTCACTCTTATAATGCAACCAAGACCCCAGTGTGCAGATCCTCAGATCCATGTCGAGCATGGTAACCACTGGGCAGCGCTCGGCCCACCTTGCTTCGGGTTGAATTAGTTGCTTTAAGCAAATTATATGTACGTAAGTTGTTTAACGAGAAGTGTCGTCACAGCATATTTATGGTATACTTTAAGAAACACAGGTATTGACCCGCAAACTGTGAATTATAATCATTTTCCCGTGTTTGTAGAAACAAGTCATGTATTTTTACTTGGTTTTGATCACATGGCCCTCCGGTGGTCCAGCGGTAATTTCGAAGAGTAATAACATTAAAATTTGGAGTTCGTTTCCTGCAGTAGGCACCACAGAGATAAGCACACCGTGCAGCTTTGTGCTTAAAGAAACTTACTAGTTGACTATACATTTTCCCTATGAATTACACGGTTTTTCTTTCAAGATAACTGGCCAATATTGTACTAATATTGAGTAAAGGTTTTTAAATTGCTTGTTTGTTAAGCAAAAAGCTACACAATGAGCTAATTGTGCTGTGCCCTCAACGGGTATTGAAACTCGGTTTTCATCGATATGAGCCCTCAAACTAATCGCTGAACCACTGCGGGACTTCAGATAAATATAACTCAGCATGAATAAGCTCCTTGTTAATGATTTTATGTAAGAATATGAATGTCTAAGATTAATATGAAGTAAAAAGTATTTGGGTCACTTTTATCCGAGATAAACTTTCTCTTTTGTGTAAAGTTTTAGCTGTTTCTCATAATAAAAACAGCTATAATGTATGCTGCAGCTAATTACAAATAATTTGTGAAAATCTAGTTTCTATTTACACTGCTGATGATAAAAGATTAAAGCCTGTTATATGATATGCTGTTCTTGTAAAGAAGATAGATCCATGAGAATCGGAAATATATTTAGGAGTTCAAATTCAGAAGGACAAACGTGAGATTTCAAGAATAGAGCAATGGGATTCTGTAAGTATCTATGTAAATGTAAGGCATCAGATAGTTAATAAAGTAAGCCAATGTTTAGTATTCTAGTTAATAAAAAGAACGATATTAGAACTGTGATTTATAAGTTTACTTTGAAATGAGCGTTAACGAAAGTTAGCCTGAAAGTGGTATTCACATATGCCCTTCATTGATTCTTAATAAGAGAGTGTCTTTTCTTTTAACTAGTGTTGTTTTAAATCCATATTTTCACAGGTATCTATTTTGTTCTTGCTTAGTAATTTATTAGTCCATGATCAATCAAATGTAGGTTATTAACAGTGTTTTGCAATAAAACAGGATTTACAGGGGTACAAAAGTCAGATATAAAATTTGAAGTTGAAACTAAAAATATCCCCCTAAAAAAGACCCTACAGAAACGGCTTTTTTCATCTACGTGCATTTAAACATTCTTTGCACTTTGTAGAGTGACAACAGAAACCGATAACTCTTTATATGTTAATTCTAATAGGTGTTATAATTTATATTTACCACAGACTTTACCATGTCATGGGAAATAAAGATTTCTTCCTAAAAACAAATTAATTTAGATTGAATTAATTTAAAACTAACTAATTCTATAAGACCAATGTCTTTATTTTACAGTCAAACAATCGAATCTTCAGTATTACAAATATTGTACGTCTTATGTTCTTAAGCCAATGTCCTGGAAAACTTAATCTTGTAACCATATTATGCTAATGAAAAAAGAACAAAATATTCAGAAAATTTCACTTAGCTATTACGCTACTATGAGAGGCGAAAGACATTTGAGGAAATCACCGTACTGAATACGTAGGTTAGAAATTCACACCCTTATTTCTATCTTCAAGGTAGTTACTAAATATCCATACCATTGAAATAAACTCAGCCTCATGTTTAAGGAACTTACCGTTAACACACTCAGCTTGCTCCAGAATCAGGAGAACAAGATATACCATTGCTACAGAGACTAAACTAACTTTGCCCGTCCATATCAACACATTTTTCTTCATATTTTTTCCAAAGCTGACAAACATGTTGAGAGATTAGTTCCCGCCAATATATAAAGTTTTCTTTATTTCGATTTCGTTTTATTTTCAATACTGATTAATCTAAGTTTTGAAATGTATGGTAAAGATACTTGTGCACCTGAGAAGTTAGTATTCATAGGCAGGGCGATTGCCTGACTAAAAAAACAAAAACTTGTAATTACTATTAGTCGTAACTCGTAGATTCGGTAGGTGAAAGGAATCCAGTGGCGCCTCCGACGCCTGAAGAGTTTCTTTGGTCACTTAGTCGCTGTTAAAGGATGGTCACGATGCTCGTGCCGCAGTGCGATAAGGAGAAGTCCGGTTAACGTGACGCATGGAGCATATCTAGTTTGGCGTGCCGTGAATGTTAAGCCAGTTCCCCCAGCACGGGGCATTAGTTCGGTTCTGTGGTCACGTGGGGCTGTCATGTGATGCTGCAGTGCTCAGTTATACCATCGTAGAATCAAGAAGTGTGAGCTGACTATCAAAGTTGACTCGAGCATTTTCGTCTTCCACACTTCAGCAAACAAAAATGTAAAGAGCATGGAAATTACTATTGAGGAAAAAGTATTCCTTTCCTTCAGGAACTATGTAGTGGGATTCACTATATTTTAACATTTAAGAAGAGCAGTACGTTACGTAAACATTTCAAAAGTTCATAAAAAAAACAAAATTCAATATGATATGGACAATGTCACGAGTGTATTGGGAAACCGCGTTGCCTTAGCAAATATACATAATTTGTAAATCCTGATATAAAATATCTGTATTTCACTATTCATTATACATTTCCAATCTTCAAAAGTTTTGTTATTAAAGGCTTTAGCATTCTCAACTATACAAACAGATACTTGGACAACTAAATCGTAGGTCCTTAAAAGAATATCTGCAAAGAGCTTCGAAAGGATCCCTGAAAACACAGTAATTTATATATATATATAAAGTAAAACATATAGTCTAGTGTTTAGTGTTTTCGCCAGTTTTATACCAAGTTCTTAAAACATAGTAATTTTTATAAATAAAGTAAAACATATAGTTTAGTGTTTAGCAATTTCACCAGTTCAATACCAGGTTCTTGACAATATATTAAGTTTATATATAATATAATGCATATAGTATTGTGCCTAGTGTTTCACCAGTTCTGTACTCAATCCTTGAGATCACGGTAATTGTTTTCGTCTATTTTATACTAGGTCCTTGAAATAGCAATAATTTTAATATATAATATAAAACACATTATCTAGTGTCTCATGCTTTCATCAGTTCTATTATTTGATCCTTGAAAACATCAATATATATATATATATATATATATATATATATATAATGAAATAAATAGCTCCAATACTATTAATTACGTTAATTGTTAATAGGCGATTAAAACCAACACTATAAAACAACAATGAACTTAATATAAAATAAGCATTGTCAGTCCTTGTTGTCACTTTAAATTTATAGCGGATAATGCCTGTGGTAATAGCTCCCGAATGAGTTGGGGATACCCCATCCCACAGACAAAAATTAATTCCTCCTTTTATACTCACTAAGTTATGTGTTAAACATTCTTTCTTTTCTACTCACTACGTCATGTGTTAAACAATTCCTTCTTTTATACTCACTAAGTTATGTGTTACACATTCTTTCTTCTATACTCACTACGTCATATGTTAAACAATTCCTTCTCTTATACTCACTACGTCATGTGTTAAATAATCCTTCTTTTATACTCACTATGTCATGTGTTAAATAATCCTTCTTTTATACTCACTATGTCATGTGTTAAATAATCCTTCTTTTATACTCACAACATTCATGTGTTAAATAATCCTTCTTTTATACTCACAACGTTATGTGTTAGACAGTTCCTTCTTTTATACTCACAACATTATGTGTTACACATTCTTTCTTCTATACTTACTACATCATGTGTTAAACAGTTCCTTCTTTTATACTCACTACGTTATGTGTTAAACAGTTCCTTCTTTTATACTCACTGTATCATGTGTTAAACAGTTCCTTCTTTTATACTCACTATATCATGTGTTAAACAGCTCCTTCTTTCATACTCACTATATCATGTGTTAAACAGTTCCTTCTTTTATACTCACTATATCATGTGTTAAACAGTTCCTTCTTTTATAATCCCTACGTTATGTGTTAAACAGTTCCTTCTTTTATACTCACTACGTTATGGGTTAAGCACTTCCTTCTTTTATACTCACTACATCATGTGTTAAACAGTTCCTTCTTTTATATTCACTACGTCATGTGTTAAACAATTCCTTCTTTTATACTCACTATGTCATGTGTTAAACAGTTATTCTTTTATACTCACAACGTTATGTGTTAAACAGTTCCTTCTTTTATACTTACTGAGTTATGTGTTACACATTCTTTCTTCTATACTCACTACGTCATATGTTAAACAATTCCTTCTTTTATACTCACTATGTCATGTGTTAAACAGTTCCTTCTTTTATACTCACTGAGTTATGTGTTACACATTCTTTCTTCTATACTTACTACGTCATGTGTTAAACAATTCCTTCTTTTACACTCACTATGTCATGTGTTAAACAATTCCTTCTTTTATACTCACTATGTCATGTGTTAAACAGCTCCTTCTTTTATACTCACTACGTTATGTGTTAAACAGTTCCTTCTTTTATACTCACAACGTTATGTGTTAAACAGTTCCTTCTTTTATACTCACAACGTTATGTGTTAAACAGTTCCTTCTTTTATACTAACTACGTTATGTGTTAAACAGTTCCTTCTTTT
>NW_013665969.1:360492-369385 GCF_000517525.1 Limulus polyphemus | reverse complement strand
TAAACAATTCCTTCTTTTATACTCACTATGTCATGTGTTAAACAGTTCCTTCTTTTATACTCACTACATCATGTGTTAAACAGTTCCTTCTTTTATACTCACAACGTTATACGTTAAACAGTTCTTTTTCAGACAGTCGATTTTTCTGCGTATTGTAACACAATATTCTACGGCTGATACTGCCTGTAACACAATATTCTACGGCTGACACTGCCATCACTGATGGAGGTTGTTGGACACTAAATACTATCTTTCCTCAACATTTTCTCTTACATTAATATAATTTTCAAAAATAATCCTAGATATTATGCTGAAGGAGAAATACGCGGGTGGGTTTCCTTTGATTTCAAACTTGTTTGAAAGAAAAACGACAAAAGAAGATATATGTAGATATAGAATGTCATAAATCCTTTAGTCACTGATTGAGTTCTTATAAAACCTATTGTCTTGTCAAAATGTATTTTTTTTACATAATGCTTGACTATTTTCTGACGTAATTTTTCTATGAAACACAAGTTATAAGGAAGGATCTATCGACAATTTTAAATACCAATGTGTCTGTTTATTAGCAAAAATTAAACTTGTTTCGTCAATCGCTCGTTAACATTTCGAAAATTATGATTTAAGTATTATTCTTAGGCGATTTCCGTGAAAACTATATACGACTTTTAATATGTAAATGACTACATTTCTTAAAAATATACTTTAAATTTGTCATTTATTAGACTTCAATGGCTCGTAGGTAAGTATGAATGCTTATAACGTCAAAAACCGGGTTTCGATACCGTGGTGGGCACAGCCCAAACAGCCCATTGCGTAGCTTCGCACTTAACAACAAACAAACGCCACTTTGGGTTACAACATATTTTACTATAATAGTCAGAAAAGAGCTAAGCATAATGTTGAATAACCTGGCTTCTTGTATTTTACTACCATAGGCCGAATAAGTTTATGAATTAGGCTCATATTTGCAAAATAATAAAAATTATCATTATTGTGGTTCTACAGTGACAGAAAAACAACCTCATATCCTCTCCGGACAAAATACACTGTCTTTTCGCAAGTTAAGAAGTTCAATCATAGTGCCATAAATATTACAATAAATTCCTTTTCGTTTCGTTTCTTGTATGGATTCATTAGACGGCGTTTCCTCTTTACTGAATATGTAATAACAATTTTTTAGATTATCTGCCGATCCTGAACTGTGAGTTTTTTAATAGGCTTTTATCGTCAATGCTTAATAGAAAGCCCTCACTTTATGCAAATATACATTAACTACTATTTTTTTGAATAAAATGACATGTAAATTACATATTTAGTAAATATTAATGTATTTTCTTTTACATTAAATAATCATCCTCGAGCAACAGAAGAGTCGATGGATCAGATAACAAGTAATTCTTCCGTACATTAATACAGATGTATGCGTGTTTGATGAAAAATGATCACGTGTAATTCAGGATTGAATTTTCCGCCGGGGAAGCATTCTTGATGAATTATTAAACTATACTTGAAAAGGAAAAGTCCATGAAATGTTGATCTCTTTAAAAATGCAAAAGCGTTAAAATAAAGCATTATTGCTAAACTATTGTAGAAACTGATATTAAGTCTATTGAGTGTTATTTATTCGATATTTGAGAAGTTTCAATACATTAAAATCTTTGAGTTTGAGATTTTATTCCTTTACTGGGGAGTTGCATATCATAAACAGTATGAAATATTTTAGGTAAAACCAGTATGTTTGTGCAAAGTTTTCGCAGTAATTTTAGCTGAAATAACCCAAATTGAGGAAGTTACACCAAAACGATTTTGGAGTCTCACCAGGTCATTACAGTCCATGTCACTACGCCGGGTTATGTTCTAGCTGAACAACTTTTATCTTGATAATAGCCCTGAACATAGTTTCCTTTGTAAAGGGCTCCGTCGTCAAAGTATACCGTTACTTTCTTCTTCTTTCCATAATCCATTTAGTGTACGAAGGCGACGGTTTCCCAGTTACATGTTTCAACATTTCTATCGCATAGAAATCCATAGGCGCTATGTTCTGTGACTTCATATGGATTAGCATGGATACTATTTTCATTTTCCAGCTGTTTGAATGTATGCGAGTTCGAAGGGAAATGTTGTGGCAGCAGCTTGTATACATGGGACTTGATTATGTTGGTACTACTGATTTGGGCATGTGAACAACTTTTTCAACTGCACTTTGTGTTTGTGGATTGTTACTTGTTACAAGACGCAGCATTTATATACTACGGCTGGGGTTTGACTTGTTTCAGGTCCGTTTCTGGATGGTCCTGTTGTCCCAAGTTGATATATATTCCTTTGTTTCGCAATGCCATTAAGTACAACGGTTGTCCCTGTGTTGAAAAGTTTAAATCGTCGACTTGAACAAATCTTTATGATCTGAGTTTATGAATATTTTGCGTTGGAAATAGCCCTTACTTTCCAAAAATTATCTAGTGTAGTGGTATCACACTATTTTCGAACGCCGAACAATGTCAAAATGTAGTTGTGATAAATACCGTTCTACCGCGACTTTATGTCGAGTGTTGCTGTCATGCGAATTGTTGATTTTTATAGTCAAAATCGTTTTAATATAACTTCCTCAACCCTTTGTACAACCCCAAAGCACTAAAATAGTGTTTACAAAACCTACTACAATATTCAGAGAAATCTAAAAACATAAATGGATATGTATTAAAGTAGTTTTATAGTTGTTTCGCAAGTGAAACTTACAGGATTTTGTTGACATTCAAACACGTTTAAACATAAATTTAAAATGTCAAACCTTTCTGTTAGTGGTTTGTTTTGTTTTTTAAATTTCGCGCAAAGCTACACTAGGGCTATCAGCGCTAGCCGTCCCTAATTTAGCAGTGTAAGACTAGAGGGAAGGCAGCTAGTCATCACCACCCACCGCCAACTCTTGGGCTACTCCTTTACTAACGGATAGTGGGATTGACTGTCACATTATAACGCCCCCACGGCTGAAAGGGCGAGCATGTTTGGTGGGACGGAGATTCGAATTCACAACCCGCAGATTGCGAGTCAAGCGCCCTAACCACCTGGCGATGCCGGGCCTCTGTTAGTGGAGATCTTGTACACGGAGATAGTTAAGTAATTTGAAAACTATTTCAGAACTACAAAAAATGTCATATACCACTGAAATGGTTTAATTATATGACAGATTATTCTTCGTTACGTCTGTTTGAGGTCTAACACGTCAGTTAGTCAAGATTTAATCTTGACGAAATATTAATAAACAAATACTACAGTTAATAGCAACATCTTTTTTGTTTATAGAATAAAAATTTTAGTTGGGACTGAGCTAAAGCCACCCTTACACTGGACATGCTTCGACGCACCAACGCGTCATTTTTCAGAACTCCCATGTATAATAGAAATATCATAAATAACAACATTATAAAATCAAGTTTTAAGGACGTTAAAAAGGAATCAAGATCCTTTTATTGATTTAAATTTAAAGAGAAATGAAAGTTTAAAATGTATATAAAGAGAAATGAAAGTTTAAAATGTATATAAAGAGAAATGAAAGTTTAAAATGTATATAATTCAATTAAAGTTTTTCAGTTCTCTTTAACGGTAATGTGCGCCCCCAGTGGCACAGCGGTATGTCTGCGGACTTACAACGCTAGAATCCGGGTTTCGATACCCGTGGTGGGCAGAGCACAGATAGCCCATTGTGTAGCTTTGTGCTTAATTGCAAACAACAACGGTAATGTGCACTGAAGCAATCGTCTTTCCCAATTATGAACCGCTAGGTTAGAGTTAACGCACATGCACATATGATTTGGTAAATAATCCCAAATTAATTAACATAATCAGAATGTTTTTTGTTCTTTCAGTCCACTAGAAAATTGTGTTAATAATAAAATAAAAATAAGTTTCTTCCTTAAGATGATCCAAAAGGAAATGAACTTACAAACTCAAATAAATAAACGGAAATACACGTTTGCTCTTCTCAGACGTCTCTAATAAAGCCGATTAATGAGAGGCTTCTGCCAAACCCAGAACCATTTGATATTTACATGGCTTGCTATTATATATCTTCAATATTTATTTCATACAATATAGCACGCGTTGAACCAGTAACCTTTATTTTCTCCGCTTTTCCAAATTGAGATTAATATATTTGAGGAACGAAGCCACTCGAAAGCGTGATCAGGTGGAGTTTCACACGTAAGCAACAAGGTTATATCTACTTAGATATCTTTGGTTGTTTTAGATTAATGTTGAACTCCCTCATTATCATTTTCCCCAAGAGGAATTACATTGATTGCTGCTGTGATGCTAACCAGAATATGCTTCTCTTGTTATTTTTACTCAATATGAAAGGTTAAAAAATGAACAATCCCAGATTTATCTTCGTCGTAAACAGTTTAGATTTTCATCTTATATGTTTTATGTACTGAAAAACAACCAGGAGAGAGTTGTATACCTTAATGAGTCAGTACAATACAGTACAATGGGAAACATATTAACAATTTAGACTATTTACTGCAAACAATCCTATGGAAAGCCACATGATAATCACATTTATAGTTTGGCTTAAAATGATGAAACGTATAATTTTGAAAATATTTCTTAGGGCTGTTTATTTCATGATTATTTACGGTTATATAAAAGTTCTTGGTTATTCTAAAACAATCAATGTCAGGTAAGTAGAATGCTGATATCGAGAAGCTAAACGCTTACAAATTGATTGAAAAGATACAATTGAAGTAAAACATCATACTTGAAAACATCTACATATAATTTTCTAGTTAAAGTCAACTTTGTAGAAATAGGCATTAGCTAATCCTTAATTTCACTCATTTATCATTTTCATTATACGGTGTGCTAAGATATATATAAAACACTTTTTTGTCGCGAACTTAGAGTAACTTTGTGTTGATATAAACAGGATAAAATTAGACTTGGCAAAAAATTAAAAATATATATTCATTATGATAATTACTTTTAAATAAAGCAAGATAAGACAATGCCGAGAAAAAGAGTGCTTCACTTTATGTTGTTAGTTAATATAATGTCTCCAAAAATTCGAAAAGTATTTGGAGATAATAATTCAATAAGAACATTATCGAATACGCTACTAAATCAAACTACAAAAACTCCAGGTTGCCTTTGTTAACGATAATTTCCTGCTGATTTGATAAACATATAGTATTTCACAAGAACACAGATTAAAATCAATTGGTTTCGTAAACTGAGCACGATAAATGCATATCTTAACAAAATTCATAAGAAAAACAAGATAATTTCTTCAGCCTTTAAGCAAATTAACATGAAATGAGAAATCTAATTTAAATTTCATGTTTTAAGTAAAATGATTTTGGTAATATATATATATATATATATATATATATATGCAGATAAATGTAAATAAAGTTAACTATTTCCTATGTAATACATAGGTACATAACTATTGTCTCCCGCTGGGATAAGTCTACGGATTTACAACGCTCTAATCAGAGGTTGAATTCCCCTCGGTGGACACAGCAGATAGCCAGATGTGGCTTTGCTATAAGAAAAAAACTCGATCACATATAACTATTACAGTGGTGGTGTAAACAAATGTGAGAAAAGGTCAATTTTTGAGCGCGTGCTTTGAATTTCATTACTGTTTCAACAGTGGAAATTTCAACAAAAGCTACACTAGGCTATTAGCTATTTCTAATTTATATTGATATTTAAGATATTTTGACAACACAATAGAAACTTTATTATTCAAATACATCTCATTTTCCGAACTTATACACTAAGTGTAATTTAATTTTTAGAAGACAGCTTTGTATGGTTTAAGTCAAACACGCTACGTTCCATAAAACAAGTTACATTAACAGCTTTTATATACATAATACTTTATATATAAATGCTCAAAGAATTTTAATAATGAACGAACAAACAGGCTATTTGCATTATTTTAATTTTTATAAGATAGACAATTCATTACACCACACATCTAGTCACTTAGCTTTCAAATTATTCTATTCAATGTGCCCACAAACTACTTTGATACATCACATACGGATACTTAATGATTGATGGTCATATCTATTCAAAGATTAAATTATGTAAAGAATAATTTTAGTGTCGTTGATTCTAATAGTCGGCACAAACTATCATATACGTGTTTTACGAAACCCTTGGTACGTTACAGGAACCTGAAGAAATCATGAGAAGTAGGCGACAATGGGATTTTCCTGAAAAGCTCATAGTCATTGTTTAAAAATGAAGCAAACTGAATAACTTCAACAAGCACACACACATAAAATTTCTTTTTTATATTATTGTTGTAAGTTATATTTTTAATATCTTAGTTTACATGTTTGTTCACAATCAGTAATTCATCAAAATTTACTTGTTTTTTTCAAGTAATATGTACGGAGGACCAGTTATATCATAGAATGGTTTAATAAAATTACCATAGTAAGAGCATATTCCAAGAAATACTCCTACATTACTCAAGTTTCTCAATCTTAGTTGAGTCTGTAGACATTTCCTCTTCTTGGGAATCATCTTAAGATTCTCTTTCCTCAACCAATGCAGAACTTCCCTTAGGCTATCATAAGCATTGTAAAAAGTCTTCCCGTGTACGAATGTGTCATCCAAGTAGATGAGTGTAACGTTTCAGTGTAGATCAGGGCAAGCACACTCCTTGAAATGTAGCAGGTGCATTACTTAATACAAACGGTAACCCAACAAATTATTACAATCCATTTTCTATAGTAAAGGCTGTCCCCTCTCTTCTTGTATATCGACTTGCACTTCTCAAAACACAGATTTCTTTTGAAGAGCACATAACATACGGAAAGTACCTGAATGTTTCTGTTGATCATGTCAACACTACAATGCTACTACATATTTATCCTGAAGGCTAATGTCTTTTTCAAGACAATAATGCAAACATCCAATGCTCTCACATTATTCAAGTTGGTTTAAAATGTATTAAACACTATAGGATGAACTTAAACGTTGCATTCGCCAATGTTATAATTTACAAACGCCCATAAACTAATTGCACACAGTATTCTAAAACGAATAAACTAAAATAGAGAAAAATACTTTTCGACTTTTTTGTGAAGTATTTGTATATCAAGTTCATGTTACTATCTAATAAAACAGTTAATGTTATTTTTGACCTTGTATTATCACTTAATGTCACTTTGTAACTTTTCTACTTCTATTTCTTGATTTATAATTTTTACCACTTAACACAGTGATGTAATCCGTTTTTAGAAAACGAGAATTCTGGCACATCAAGATGATTCACCTATTCCTGTCATTTTGCATTTATTTGCACAACCAGATATAATCAATCATGAGCGCAAACACGATCTATTTTGACTTCTCAGACAATTCGTCGGCCCGGCATGGCCAGGTGGTTGGGGCGCTCGACGCAATCTGAGGGTCGCGGGTTCGAATCCCCGTCACACCAAACATGCTAGCCCTTTCAACCGTGGGGGCGTTATAATGTGACGGTCAATCCCACTATTCGTCGGTAAAAGAGTAGCCCAAGAGTTGGTGGTGGGTGGTGATTACTAGCTGCCTTCCCTTTAGTCTTAAACTGCTAAATTAGGAACGGCTAGTGTAGCTTTGCGCGAAATTCAAAACAAACCAAACCAGACAACTCGTAAGTATAACTCGTTATACGTGTGTACCATATAGTATTAATAATTATTTTGGAAAATGACGAATTCTTGCATCAATAATATTCCATTTGATCAGGCGTTCTACATTATTAAATATGATCAACACTTTGTATACGCTACCTGTTTCTATGTCTCTGACTTAAGATCATGTTTTATGGAGCTAATTGAACGCATTTACAATTATTATAAGTCCGCTTACAAAATCAGAGATAAGTCATCAGACTAGCCAGTCATAAGGCGACTCATTTTATGTCTGAACTGAAAATTATTAGCTGGGTAACGAGTAACACAAGCCTGGGAAGTTAAACTTCATAAAAGTTGTTTTGGTTTTAATAACGGATTTTCCATAATTCAGGTACGCAGACTTCGAAAATAATATTTATTTTTTTCTATCATGTAAGGATCTTTAGAAATCGGGAAGTAAAAAAAACTCTTATATAAATCAAATTATTATTTTATTTACCATAATGAACATTTTTCATTATTATGTTTGTTAACAAAAATACAAACAAACTGAAGAAAAGGGAAAAACATTGATGTCAAACGAATATGCGTTCTAGTCCATCCTATTTTTTTGTTGTGAAATTTACGTCTTTTAGTCTCAAAACTACGTGTTGTGGCTTCTCTTTTATGTATTGCGTTATGACGTTTTGTGAAAAATCTGTACGTGATGAAGAAAAATGGATATCATTTTCGGATTCAGCGTATAGGAATTGCTGTAAAACATGTAAAAAATTTCAAGACAATAAAACCATCTCAGGTCTGTTTAATCTTCAGATAATGTAAGTATATATAAATTACTTACACAAGAATTTGTTTCAGTTTATATTTTATCAATATAGACCAAAAATTGAACTTAGATGTCTCAAAAGACTAACATATAGTAGTAATTAAGTAGTTTGGAACTGACGCAAGAGGTATAGATCAAAGAATGTGTAGAACTGTCTTCAAGTTGCTCTTACATTCTGATACGGTGAGTTCAACTATTCTAATACAGTGTCATTGTTGATAATATAATAACATGTTCGAACATTTTTGGTAATAAGATGCATCTTACTCTACTCCTTTCCTTATGCCATATATTGAACTATTATATCTGAATCTTTACCATGTTGTTACAAAGAAAATGAGAATTCTTTTTTTTTTTTTCAGGTTATGCTGCAAGTTATGAAACCTAAACACTTTTCAGGCTAAGCTGTAAGTTATGAAACCTAAACACT